>NC_074668.1:70912916-71023328 GCF_029448725.1 Salvelinus fontinalis | reverse complement strand
GGGGCTAAGACAGTGATTCGACCTTGACACAAAGGAGTTTGATTAGACCCAGGGAAATCAATACTTAAAATGTCCAAGTCAGTCAAACATACAATTAATTATATATTTTGTCATGTCATTATGCCCAAGCTATTTTTCATCTCCAAGGCCAAAGCAAGGTAAATATGTATTTGTATTTTCCTGTGGGGACAAAGGCTGCATGCGTCTCTCAGCCAGCTGAGCAGGCTGGGGCTCCGTCTCTATCTCCCAGCTATTACTGGTGCCATGGCTGCTGGCTTTCTCTCTGTGTGCATGTGTTTGATTAGGGAGGGGCTCCCTGGGCTCACGGATGGGTGCTTTTGGAGATGTAATTTCTCTTCCTCCTCCTCCTCCCCTCCCAGCTTCCCTCTCTCTCTCTCCCCTCTTTGTCCTGCTTCACACATCTCAGGCATCAGGCGCTCTGGGGATGCGACATCTCTGCCTGCCTGCCTGTCCAATGAAAGCAGCTCCCCTTCCTTCCTTCCTTCCTTCCTTCCTTCCTTCCTTCCTTCCTTCCTCCCTTCCTCCCTCCCTCCCTCCCTCCCTCCCTCCCTCCCTCCCTTCCTTCCTTCCTTCCTTCCTTCCTTCCTTTCCTTTCTTTCTTCTTCTTTCTTGTGTGTGTACTATATGTGTGGAGGAGAGGGAGAGGGAGAGGGAGAGGGAGAGGGAGAGGGAGAAATATATGGAGAGGGAGGGAGAGAGAAAGAGATAAGTGCATGTGTCAGAGATATGATTCCATATCTGTGCATGTGAGACTCACTGCCACTGAAAAGGTCACCATATTTATTTCCGGCAAATACATAGAAATGTGTTATAGGGGCAGCCATTTTACTCCTTCATAGCAATTCCCCCTGCACGGTCTGCAATTACACCAGTCCTCCTTTCTGGGGAGAAGCAGTCACTCCATTAATGCGTTCAGTGCCACGTCTCCTGTGGCCTCCCAAAGTTAATGCATACATCCTCCATCACACACGACACAATGTGAGCTAGCACTGAAATCCTGTATGACTCCACCATGACCAAAGGGAAGAAATGTCAGTCCAGCACCATCCGAAGGGGATGGGAAGGGTAGCAGTCAAAATGACTGTAAATCGTCTATGCTTAGTATGCGGCCGTTCCAGAATTTTCAAAACACCACCCCTACTATTAGAAAAATACACAAAAATACACACAAAGACAAACAGAGGACCCACTCTAAAACCAGAGGAGCTGACAAGATGGTTTTGATTATTTGCGATGTGTGAGGAGGTACGTTTCCCCCTTCACAGTCACCTGGGAAGAGTGTTACGGCTGGGAAATCTGGAAGCAGTAAAAAAAGCAGAAAACTTCAGAGGGAGGCGGGCATGAAAGTTGGCTGGTCTGACCTGTGACCCCGTTCTCTCTCGACTGCTCCCTTTGAGCTGCTAAAAGGCGTGCGTTGTGAGAATCCAAAAGACAGCTGCGCCCCCCTTTCTTGAAGCGCTCTTGGGGAGTGCAGAGGTCCCCCTCTCTCAGTTCGGGCCTAAATGATGTGGGGTCAGGGGGGGCTGGTTGACCCCCAGTGGAGGTGGTCCGGCCGTGGCCGGGGATAGAGTTTCACTGGTTTATATGGCCAGTCTGGGCCACTCTGCTCAGTTCTGTGCTGTTATGTGGTTGAGGGGCCATCCATCCTGCCTTTGAACACAGCTCCCTTTTTTCTCTGATTTACTATCGCAAGAGATAATGAAGAAACCAGCGCCGCAGGGCTCTCTCTCATACACTCTCTCTCACACACACTCTCATACACTCTCTCTCACACACATTCTCTCTCACACACACTCTCTCTCTCACACACACTCTCTCTCACACACACTCTCACACACTCTCTCTCACACACACTCTCTCTCATACACTCTCTCTCTCACACACACTCTCTCACACACACTCTCTCACACACACTCTCTCTCACACACACTCTCTCTCATACACTCTCTCTCACACACACTCTCTCTCATACACTCTCTCTCACACACACTCTCTCTCATACACTCTCTCTCACACACACTCTCATACACTCTCTCTCACACACATTCTCTCTCACACACACACTCTCTCTCTCACACACACTCTCTCACACACTCTCTCTCTCACACACATTCTCTCACACACTCTCTCTCACACACACTCTCTCTCATACACTCTCTCTCACACACTCTCTCATACACTCTCTCTCACACACATTCTCTCACACACTCTCTCTCACACACACTCTCTCTCATACACTCTCTCTCACACACTCTCTCATACACTCTCTCTCACACACATTCTCATACACTCTCTCTCTCACACACACTCTCTCTCATACTCTCTCTCACACACACTCTCTCTCACACACTCTCTCACACACACTCTCTCTCACACACTCTCACACACACATCACACACATCACACACTCTCTCTCACACACACACTCTCATAAACTCTCTCACACACTCTCTCTCACACACACTCTCGCTCACACACACTTACAGTTACACACACACAGATTCACATACACACCACACACAGGTACACACACATACACACCACACTCAGTCACCTGTATGCAAGCACACACACTTACACATACACACCACACACAGATACACACATAGAAGTACACACCACACAGATACATGTAAACGCCACACAGATACATACACACGTACACACCGCACACAGATACACATACACAACACAGACACACACATATACATTGTCATCATCACAGGAGGCTGCTGAGGGGAGAACGGCCATAATAATGGCTGGAACGGAGCAGATGGAATGGCATCAAACACCTGGAAACCATGTATTTGATGTATTTGAAACCATTCCACCAATTCCGCTCCAGCCATTACAACGAGCCCATCCTCCCCAATGAAGGTGACACCAGCCTCCTGTGACTGCAACATATACGACAGTCACATGTGTGTGTGTGTGTGTGTATGTGTGTGTGTGTGTGTGTGTGCTGCATGGACAAGTTAATCTCATAGCTCATATCTCTAGTTGAAACAATGGCGTAGTTTCAAGGTTACAATCAAATGCACTAAGATCAATGTTATTCATAGTGATGTTATTGATCTCATGCATCGGGGAGCGAGGCAGAGTCAGGGGGCCTCAGATTACAGGGGCATTCACATGCATTTCATACTGTACTATACCCAGGGGGGCCCACTGAGCCAGCCCATACTGACAAACAGGACTGTTAATGTCATTACTGGGACAGCGTGGCAGTGTGAGACTGCACTGTGGGGCTTAGGGAACATACATGTACATACACACAAATAGCAGACCACTTTAGACTAATATAGTGTACACACTAGCGATGGGGGAAAAAATCTATGTAGTTACATATCTGGACCTTATTTTTGACGATATATCGTATCGTTTTGACAATACATATAGAATCGTGAGAATCGCAATACATACCGTATCGGCACCTAAGTATCATGATAATATGGTATTGTGAGGTCCATGGCTATTCCCAGCCCTAGTACACACAGTTACTGCCCCGTGAAGACGTACATGTTTTACCAAAGTAAATAACGACACACTTTTTACTGGTCATCCATGGCTTAACCGCATACATTATGGATATCCCCTTGGTACTGAAAAGTAAGGGATTCTAAAAGTTTAGGATTAAGGTAACAATATGTTCCGATTTAGAATTTACGATTAGGATTAAGGAGTGGAGTGTAAAGAAGGTGTTGAATTAGATAGAGAGGTTTTGGTGCTGGTTTTCTCTCCAGGATTTACATTTAAGCAAGTGAACTGGATGATGAAACTAGTATTGAAACAGGCTTCAGAATAGAATTCACAGCCCAAATAAGCGAGATGCAGAGAGAGTTTGATTTAGATTCCTAGTCTTTCTTAAAGCCTGACTATCTTGGATTGGCGGTGGTTCGAAATCCGTCAGCATTTCCCATCGACAGAACAACCAGTATCCTGTTCAATAGTCCCAGACTTCACCTGCAGCCTTAACGTGGTAAACACTGCACATGGCATGTTGTGCAGTACCAAGGACACAATCTGCATACGGTAATGAGTCTATTATAAACCAACGACATGAATGGGGTTCATCATGGTAGAATGTGAGGCATTGTAGGATGCAGCTTCGATGTACTGTAAGGCTACTGTAGGGTTAACCTTGTGTTTCCTTTTTCTGCTATGCCTTATTTAACCTGATGTGTCATGAGCGTGAATGTGCTTTTGATGAAGGCCGTCAATTTCTTAATTAGAATATGTGAGACAAATGTGAAGATCATTGTGTCGCCAAAACAACCACGCGCCCATGCACACACATCCACACGCAGAGTAAGAAACAGTTCACACCTGTCCTTTTAATTACTACAGCTAGTTTATTAACATCGTTGTCGTCTTTTGCCTTTAATCAGCGTGGCACAATGACTTCTAAAACAATACAAACCACTAAAAAAGATCTAGTCTGTCTTTATACACATATACACATACATACAGTATTATACATATGTATACACATGTGAAGCACGACCAACCATCACGACCAACTACAGATACTGTATCATAGAGGACACACATTTGTGGACACATAAAAGTGATCCCTGATGGGAAAAAATGATCTAAAATCTCTTAAAATCATTTCATATTGACCTGAATTTGATTGTGGGACACTTGGGCAGGCAGAGGCACTGACCTCAGCAGACATATAGACAGACAGACATATATACAGACAGACATATAGACAGACAGATAGACAGACAGACAGCCATATAGACAGACATACATACAGACAGACAGACATATAGACAGACAGACATATACACAAACAGACATATAGACAGACAGACGTATAGACCAACCGGCAGACAGACAGACAGGCATACATAGACAAACAGACAGACAGATGTGACTGAACAGGTCCCCACAGACAATATGCAGCTGATTATACTATACTGTACAGGTTTGTGCTCTCTTAGTTCCTTCTCCATAGCCTGGCTATTCTCATCACACCAGCTCTGTCCCTATATCAAACCCAACACAAGCACTAAAAACCGAGGCGCCTTTCCCCCCATTAAAAGTACAGTGAGGCTATAGAAACTGGCTGGGCACTGTATTTGGCATTTGGTTTAGGTTAGCACCCTGGCAGCGATACCATAACCCAATGGCATGGTAGTAGCAGTAGCAACAATGACTTTGACAGTCACACGCACAATAACTGTATGAGAAAGCCTTTTCCTCTTGCCCTGTGCGATGTACCTGGTGGCTTCTACAGGAAGTGACAAGACTCTGGAGAGAATGCCACAGGTTTGTGAGGAAGCGAGGAGGGATACAGTCAGTATTGTCAACCAAACTGGGTAAGAGGAGATCAAATATGACAGTAATACCACCTGTGTAAGCTCAACTGTAGCTACAATAAGTTTACCTGGAGATACAAGCAGCTCTTGTATCCCTGCTGATGCAGTAATAATGCAGGTCTGTACTGTAGATTACAGCGCTACAGCTGTGCATACTTTGTGTGTATTTCCATAAACGCATGCTTCTCTAAGCACAGGTTTAACATGAAAACATGTTAATAAACGTTTCTACGGAAAGGTTCATGCTTTATTGTCTCCACTGTTCAATGATCATGAACTCGATTTTACGGTTTGACTGTGAATCAATTACATCTCTTAGTGGTGGAAAGTGATCAAACAAGACAAAGTGAGCTATAATAACAGGTAAGAGTGTCATGACGATATGAAGATGATCAACAAGCAGTCAAGATTATATATAACAATGTCTTTCTGAGTAGAAACAGTTGTAGCAAATACACACTATCAAATATGTAGGTCAACGGTGTGGAATAGAAACATCAATAGCACCATGTTAAGATGACAATATTTGCCCTATTCCAATGGCTAAATGTCACAGTGTTACCATCACAAATCCAATAATGATAAACTAACACTTTAGCAGTCTGCTAAAACAGCACATTTGCGAATAGCTGAGAAAGATATGGTTTTAAAAAAAACATTTTTTCTCTGTAGCCATGCTTAAATACATTGGATTTAACGTGTTTCTCGACGGAGGTACAAATTTACTATGGATCTCAAACATGCTTTAAGTTACAATTCCATTAATTCACCATTAAATGACAAGAATTCAAATGATTTGAAAATCTTCAAATCGGCATTATCTGACATGTACAGTCATTGAGTTCTTGGGAGAATATCTGAGAGATAATAGCATCAGGAATGTAATCAATTTACAATCAAAAGTATAGTAATTTGGTGCCACAGTGATCAATTCAACGCATATGAACAGATCAATACATCTGAACTGTGTAGTGTTACCGCATGACAAAAAGGTCAATCTCTCAACAGTGCTTCTTTGTTGGTTACACCGTCAGACATGTCAACAATGAGATAGTTCCTACAATATGTAGCTAGCTTTCTCCAATTTCTACAATATGAACAAAAATGTGGAATACATGGACAGACTTGGAAGTGTATCTCATGCAACTTCAACACCACACCATATTTCATGGACATGTTGTAACAAATCGTACTAAGATACTAACTCATGCCCAATCCAGTTTGGGGGGAGGGTTACCTTCTTTGTTTTAAGACATCAGGCCAGTATGGCATACCGTGACTACCTACTCCTACAGTAACATGATCTAAAATTCAAACAATCACTTCTACAAGATTGTGCAAGTGTCTATATTAGTCTTGGTAGATACTTGACTATTTCCTTTGTGGCCACTGGTCAGCAACTGCCAGTTAAGAGAGTTCCTAACTTGTTAGGAGTCCTAATTAGCATGTATAGCATCTGCAAAAATAGAAGGGGGAAAAAACTGTAAAATAACATGGCCAGCAGTAGTTTGAGAGTTTCCCCTTGCCTTCCATGGCTGGGGTAGAGAACAGAGAAAACAGTTGAACATTTAATCCCTTTCATGAAGAGGCTTAAAAAGCTGAAATGGTAACATTATTGTCACACAGAAAAAAATGTTTGTTTTACAGAGTCCCAGTTTGATGTTTTTCCTCTCCAGTTCTCAATAGGCTTGTGTTGCCAGAGATAAACCAGCTAATGTCTCTCCCCTGATTCTCTCTGGGGAGAGCTGGGGCACTGGGGTAATTCTGACAAACACTCCTTTCTTTACAAAGTTGTGTGTGTGTGTCGCTGGTGTGTGTGTGTGTGTGTGTAGGGAGAGGTGGCATTACAGAGAGGGGCAAGGAAGAGAGACAAAAGGAGACAAAACCGTACTAAGAAGAGCGGTTGTGAACTTCATTCATGAATCCCTATATACGTGGCTCACTGAGGCTACACATCTTCATGCATGGAGGATTACCATTATCTGCTCAGTATGTGTGAAAGTGGAGAGATTATCTCCTTGATTATTTGCCTAGTCGATAAACAAAAAAAGGCAGTCCCTCCCCCTAAACTGGTTGAATAGGGCACAGTCAGAGCACTGTGAGAGGAAGATTGTACTAAATGACATGGACTCTCATAGTGGAGCGCCCAGTCCATGTTCCGCTGTGACGAATACAACATAAGGATTAGATAGACGTTCCCTGAGCACAGTCAGCCCACTCTCTCTTTGTCCAGAGAAACAAACTCAGCGGATGGGAATCTCACGAGAGGAAGAAGCAGGGCTGAGTATAGATAGCGGGAGAATCTCATCTCACCAGCCAATGGAGTGGTAATAAGTCAGAATAGACTAGAGCAGCTTCAGCAGTTGATCACAGAGGGCAGCTCTTAACATTGATCTATAGGAGTGTAAAGCACTGGGAGGATCATGATCATATCAATCATGTAAACATGAAGCCCCATTTTACAGCTCGGCATTCTGGGTGAAGGGTAAATAAGTTGTGCACTGTATGGCACTAAAACCTGTCAAATCAGGGATGAGATGTGGGCAATTTCCAGCATCGGAAATTAACCGTAAATTATTAAGAAAAAGTACCTCTGGTTTCTCTGGAGAGACCCCTCCTCACAAACATCTGTTACGTTTTTAAAGAAGCACTAGAGAGAACATTACATCAACAGTTCATAAATACACGTGTAACATTGAGGCATTTCTTTCCGCTAGTTTGACAACTATCATTACTGTTCACTAAGACTTGCCATGTAAATCTACCATCATGTACAATGAAAACACAAGCAATGAGTACACGCGAGACAACAAAAGAAATGCACGGTGAAGAAACAAACAAACACAAAGTACAGAATTACTGCAGATGAGTTCTGGTTCCACGTTTTCAGCAATAATGCAAAGCATTAACAACAACGACTTCTACTGCATCGTACAATAAAAACCCTCTGCTGGAGGAGCCCACACTGACGCATCTCTCTGGAATGTAATGTGCATTATAACTGTACAATAGATAGTCTAATAGAAACACAACCCGGCTTTAACACAGACATCCCATTTATTTAACGAGTCCGTTTCAGGCTCGTGTAGTTACCATATCAAATCTAGAATGGACCAAGCGCTGGACACACTTCCTCTAATCAGCCAACTACAAAGGGATGAGAGCACTGGCTGCTCTAAACGATCTAACTCAAACATATTGGACCAACAAATTACTACAATTCAATCGATTACTACAGTCTAGGAAGGTAGGAATAGGTGTGTGCCTTTACAGGACATGTTTTATATCAAGGGTACAGTATTTCATATCTAATGGAGTTACTCCATTTATTGACACAATTTGAGTATGATAACTGCAGGAATCCCTTGCAATAAATCAGGGGTGAGAACTGGTGACTGTTCATAATCTGTATTTACAAACACCTGTTGTTGCAGATCATCTGTGAGGAGGGTTCTGGGAGTAAAGCAGTAGTAGCATACTACAGTTTATACTGAGTAGCTATACTACAGTTTATACTGAGTAGCCATATACAGTTTATACTGAGTAGCTATACTACAGTTTATACTGAGTAGCTATTCTACAGTTTATACTGAGTAGCCATACTACAGTTTGTAGTGAGTAGCTATACTACAGTTTATACTGAGTAGCTATACTACAGTTTATACTGAGTAGCTATACTACAGTTTATACTGAGTAGCCATACTACAGTTTGTAGTGAGTAGCTATACTACAGTTTATACTGAGTAGCTATTCTACAGTTTATACTGAGTAGCCATACTACAGTTTGTAGTGAGTAGCTATACTACAGTTTATACTGAGTAGCTATTCTAGAGTTTATACTGAGTAGCCATACTACAGTTTGTAGTGAGTAGCTATACTACAGTTTGTAGTGAGTAGCTATTCTACAGTTTATACTGAGTAGCTATACTACAGTTTATACTGAGTAACCATACTACAGTTTGTAGTGAGTAGCTATACTACAGTTTATACTGAGTAGCTATTCTACAGTTTATACTGAGTAGCCATACTACAGTTTGTAGTGAGTAGCTATACTACAGTTTGTAGTGAGTAGCCATACTACAGTTTATACTGAGCAGCCATACTACAGTTTATACTGAGTAGCTATACTACAGTTTATACTGAGTAGCTATTCTAGAGTTTATACTGAGTAGCTATACTACAGTTTGTAGTGAGTAGCTATACTACAGTTTGTAGTGAGTAGCCATACTACAGTTTATACTGAGTAGCTATACTACAGTTTATACTGAGTAGCCGTACTACAGTTTATACTGAGTAGCCATACTACAGTTTGTAGTGAGTAGCCATACTACAGTTTATACTGAGTAGCCATACTACAGTTTATACTGAGTAGCCATACTACAGTTTATACTGAGTAGCCATACTACAGTTTGTAGTGAGTAGCTATACTACAGTTTGTAGTGAGTAGCCATACTACAGTTTATACTGAGTAGCCGTTCTACAGTTTATACTGAGTAGCCATACTACAGTTTGTAGTGAGCAGCCATACTACAGTTTATACTGAGTAGCCATACTACAGTTTGTAGTGAGTAGCTGTACTACAGTTTATACTGAGTAGCTGTTCTACAGTTTATACTGAGTAGCTATACTACAGTTTGTAGTGAGTAGCTGTACTACAATTTGCAGTGAGTAGCTGTACTACAGTTTATACTGAGTAGCCGTACTACAGTTTATACTGAGTAGCTGTACTACAGTTTATACTGAGTAGCTATACTACAGTTTGTAGTGAGTAGCTATACTACAGTTTGTAGTGAGTAGCTGTACTACAGTTTGTAGTGAGTAGCTATACTACAGTTTGTAGTGAGTAGCTGTACTACAGTTTGTAGTGAGTAGCTGTACTACAGTTTGTAGTGAGTAGCTATACTACAGTTTATACTGAGTAGCTATTCTACAGTTTGTAGTGAGTAGCTATGCTACAGTTTGTAGTGAGTAGCTATGCTACAGTTTATAGTGAGTAGCTGTACTACAGTTTATACTGAGTAGCCATACTACAGTTTGTAGTGAGTAGCTATACTACAGTTTATACTGAGTAGCTGTACTACAGTTTATACTGAGTAGCTATACTACAGTTTATACTGAGTAGCCATACTACAGTTTGTAGTGAGTAGCTATACTACAGTTTATAGTGAGTAGCTGTACTACAGTTTATACTGAGTAGCTATACTACAGTTTATACTGAGTAGCCGTACTACAGTTTGTAGTGAGTAGCTATACTACAGTTTGTAGTGAGTAGCTGTACTACAGTTTATACTGAGTAGCTATACTACAGTTTATACTGAGTATCTATACTACAGTTTGCAGTGAGTAGCTGTACTACAGTTTGTAGTGAGTAGCTATACTACAGTTTGTAGTGAGTAGCTGTACTACAGTTTGCAGTGAGTAGCTATACTACAGTTTGTAGTGAGTAGCTATACTAGTTTGCAGTGAGTAGCTGTACTACCGTTTGTAGTGAGTAGCTATACTAGTTTGCAGTGAGTAGCTGTACTACAGTTTGTAGTGAGTAGCTGTACTACAGTTTGCAGTGAGTAGCTATACTACAGTTTGCAGTGAGTAGCTGTACTACAGTTTGTAGTGAGTAGCTATACTAGTTTGCAGTGAGTAGCTGTGCTACAGTTTGTAATAAGTAGCTATACTACAGTTTGCAGTGAGTAGCTATACTACAATTTGTAGTGAGAAGCTGTACTACAGTTTGTAGTGAGTAGCTGTACTACAGTTTGTAGTGAGTAGCTATACTACAGTTTGTAGTGAGTAGCTGTACTACAGTTTGCAGTGAGTAGCTGTACTACAGTTTGCAGTGAGTAGCTGTACTACTACAGTTTGCAGTGAGTAGCTGTACTACAGTTTGCAGTGAGTAGCTGTACTACAGTTTGCAGTGAGTAGCTGTACTACAGTTTGTAGTGAGTAGCTGTACTACAGTTTGCAGTGAGTAGCTGTACTACAGTTTGCAGTGAGTAGCTGTACTACAGTTTGCAGTGAGTAGCTGTACTACAGTTTGCAGTGAGTAGCTATACTACAGTTTGCAGTGAGTAGCTATATTACAGTTTGCAGTGAGTAGCTGTACTACTACAGTTTGTAGTGAGTAGCTGTACTACAGTTTGCGGTGAGTAGCTATACTACAGTTTGCAGTGAGTAGCTATATTACAGTTTGCAGTGAGTAGCTGTACTACTACAGTTTGTAGTGAGTAGCTGTACTACAGTTTGCGGTGAGTAGCTATATTACAGTTTGCAGTGAGTAGCTGTACTACTACAGTTTGTAGTGAGTAGCTGTACTACAGTTTGCGGTGAGTAGCTGTACTACAGTTTGCAGTGAGTAGCTGTACTACAGTTTGCAGTGAGTAGCTGTACTACAGTTTGCAGTGAGTAGCTGTACTACAGTTTGCAGTGAGTGCTTGATGTCCTCGTTTATTAGTCCATAACAGACACATGTTCAAAGACATTCAAGTCTGAGTGGAAAAACAAAAAGGTAAAAGCTTCTGATACAACAAGAATGTAATAAAAACAATAGTGATACATTCACATCCACAAAAGCTCAGCATAAAGACGAAAACAACTGTTTTTCTGTCACACAACTGCACTACCACAAGGCCCTGAAGACATCCTCCCTTCCCTAGGAGTGTGTGTGTCAGTACGTGTGTGTGTGTGGTGTATATTTATGCACATATAGAAGTGTGAGAGGGAGCAACCTGAGAGCAGGCCTGTCGTGTCGGGGTTGAGGTAGGTACCAGAGTAATACTGCTTTAGGCCATTACGTGACTGAGACACAGTAGAGAGCATAATAGTTCAAATGTGATCTATCTCTACAGAAGAGAGAGCCAGCGAGAGGAGAGGGGGTCAGTCGGACAGCGGCCCTAACCCAGGCTACCGTAAGAGTACTGGCCTGACTCAGGTTGGCTCTGCCTCAGGGAAGCTCCAGCTCCAGAGAGCATGGTTCTGGAGGAACAGGTGGAGCAGTGGTGGTGGTAGTACTCCCAGATCTGACCCTGGATCAGATCCAAGTCTAATAACATCCCGTTGACTGTGTGTTTGCTCAGGAAGATGACAGCATGAGCACACTGAACTCAGACCTGTGAGTTAATACCTGTGGTCCACCTGTTAAACCATCTCCCTCTGGATTTACATGCAGCACTGTAATAAAGGTTTTCCTGAAGCACTTTCATTTGTCAGTGTGGAGGAGGGATGGAGTGAGGGATCTGGGATGGACAGGCTCAATAAGTCTGGGCTGTTCCTTTATGACAGAAGGGAATTGATTTGATTTCAGCCCTGATTAAATATAACAAAGGTGTGCACTGTGCCACAGCTTGGAGTGAGTGACAGGCAGCCCAAAAATCAGATTAGAATGACACTATTGTCAATTAAAGAGCCAATTACCTGGTATCATATCAGATACATTAACATTTGTGGTTGTCATTGCCTACAATGACATTTTGATACATTTGTGCTTAATTTTCTTAATACATCACATTCACTCGGTATCTAGCGCACACACACAAAAACACACACACACGCAGGCAGGCAGACAAGTACGCACGCACCCACGCACGCACGCACGCACGCACACATACAGTTCCATCACGCAATCATTCATAAATACACATATAATGTATGTCTCAATCGAGTGTAAATGTAACTAAAACCTCCCCTGCCCAATGGAATATCTGCAGCAGTTCTCACACAGCAGTAAAATTGTCCTGAAATGATTAGTGGCAGTGCAGTGCATCTCTAACAGTCTTTTCCATCAACAGAAGCAACTAAGATTCAAATAAAACAAAGAGAAAATATCTCACGCAAACACGATGGAAAACGATGAAAAATGTCTTTACAAGTAGAATACATACAACAATATCATCTGTCAACTTGCATGAGGTACTGACATATCCACAAACAGCAATTGATCGACGGAGGGAAGCCAGGAGCTCCTCACAACAGAAGTACATGTTTCATTATGAGAGAACAACTACAACATCGTTATCTTGAGGTAGAACGTGGACTTCAGCGTTTTCTTGAAGTGCTTTCCGTTAGATTTTTTCTTCTTTTTTCCCCGGCTTCGACAAGCAGGAGAGCGGCGGTTCTTGACATCTGAGGTAGCGCGGCACCTGTTCTCGTGTTTTACGAACCGATCGCTCTACATGTTTAAAGTAACTGAACACAAGGGGAAAAGACGGATCCCAAAAAGGTTTCCCACGTCACATTCATTCCGGCTGAGGTAGGTTTTTGTTGAATCCTAAGGTTCACAGAGCCAAGTTTAGAACCTGTATGAAGGCCGAGAACTAATAAAAAAACCATTGATATCACTGAAAATAAAAGTCCTGAGACAGAGAATATATGAAATCACTGGAAGAAGGCCTTAGTCTTCGTTGGATGCGTCTGTGGAATCCTTGCTAGGCTAAGAGTAGGCAGCAGTCTTTGACATTGAAAGAAAAAGTAGAAATAAGACCAATAACTTATAACCATTTGTGAGATAGTAGAGAAATAAAAACATATTCGACTCTGAGATAAAATGTGTATAACAAAGATATTCTGGGCATCTATGAGTTGCTGCCGGCAACCAGAAAATGAAGGAAGTACGAAAAAAACAAGAACACATCATTCACCTGCCAACGCTAAAACCTAGCTGTCCATCACAAAAGCGCACCAAAAACCTAGGCCAGGGACACCTCCAAGAACGAGTCTGAGACCCTATAACTTTTCCAGAGGTGACTTATTTAACTTACCAATAATACAATTATTTGCACAAAGAAAAACGAATATGAAAGGAAATACTTCGGTCGACCTGAGTGTGATACGAGTCTGAGGTGACACTGTGACCGTGTCACAGACTTGACCTTCATGCTTCTTTCAGGTCTGGTCCTGCTGGGTGACCCCGGCCACAGCCCTGTCACTGGCCCCCCGGCCCTCTGCTGGAGGCCTCTGGAACTGCGTCTCTCTGTCCTCCTCCACAAGGCTGAAGTCATCCAGCGGCAGAGTGGACAACTGGGTCTCGTTCAGCGCATAGGACACCAGGGATCTATCCAACTGGAAACACACACAGTAATGTAGTTAAAGATGGAATGTGTAGTAGGGGAAACAGCGCCAACGTCCGCCCCACTGCCGTTGTTATTGTTTTGTTGACGAGGTGAAAATTGCAGTTCAAATAGTGCTGTTCTACCACGTGTGCAATGAGGGGAAAACTGTGTTAGTTGTTTGCAGTAACTATGCTGTTGTTGTAATATTGTTAACGGGCGTGGCAGTTTCACCAATTAACGATTCCAGCTTTAATATGGTAATATAGAAAATGGCCAATCTAATGTAAATCTAGCCCATTGCATCATTCTAGACTTGGATAAATTGAACTCTTTTGACTTGATTTCAGTTGACTACTTGGTGTCAGGCCCTCTACTCACCATGCGTGAACTGTCAGCTAGGTCTCCACAGTGGGACGGGCCTGAGAAGAGTCTCTCCAGCTCGTTGCTGTCTCCCCTGCTCTTCCCAGCAACGCTTCCGTTCCCTTCCATGCCTGACCTGCTCACCCCGTTTAAGGCCAGGGCCCCCTGGGAGGAGGACGACGACTCTAGGGAAATGTTTCGCCCGGCCTGGGGGGTGGCCTGCACTGTCTTACACGTCATCAACCTGGAGGTACACAAATCACACAAAAACCCACCGTCAGGCCCCCTCCAGGATCAAGCCCACACAGACACACATAGTCTCCTTGTCGTTGCACCAATACTCACCTCCCCCTGTAGCTGAACATGAGGAAAAGCACGCAGAAAACGATGCAGGTGACTCCTATATGGATGCCAATGATGATGCCGGCTGTAGAGGTCTTGCTCTGTTCATCCTTCACACAGTCACAGGGGGTGTTCAGCACTGTAGAGACACACACACACACAACCCAGTAAAGACAACAGCAATGCCACGCAGCACAGTGACACACACATACACACAGAGAAACAAAGCCCACAGCACAGAGCTGTCATACAGTACACCCACAATCTAATCTAGTGCTGCCAGCCAGACTACCAATGCTGTGGCAGCATGGAGTGATCCAGTCCAACGGAGAGCTGTAAACACACAGCAGCCTGCAGGAGGCCTCTTCAACGCTGCTCTGAAAAGATTACAGGACGTGTGAGCCCTGGTTTGCGTGAGTGTTTGTGTGCGTGTGCGGGCAGCAGGACGTCACCTGATTTCTCCACAGCCTCCTTCAGTGAGACGAAGCGCATGGTGGCGTTGCCGTCTCCGTGTTGGTTGAAGGCCAGAACCTTAATCTCATACACCAGAGTTTGATCTGAGGCGAGGGGGAACAGAGAGAGAGAGAGAGAGAGAGAGAGAGAGAGAGCAGTTGAGACATATAGCTACATGAATAGAGTTGGCTTTTAATGTACAATCATTCAAGGCATCACTTTAAACACATTGACTGTGTAACAATCCCTTCAACGCATCTCCATGGATCATCCCCCAGCCCCCAGCCCCCAGCCCCCAGCCCATGTCCCCCTGTCTCACCCAGCTGAGTGATGTTGTACTGGGTGACATTGCGGGTGAAGGTGAGTGGTCCGGTGAAGAGGGCGGTGTGGACCCTCCTGTAGTACAGCCTGAAGCCCTCATGTTGGCCCATCTTAGAGGATGGCTCCCACACCGCCTGCACCACACTGCTGTTCATCAATTTAATGAATAGTGACGGGGGTGCTGGCACTGAAACACACACAGCGGTGTTAGAATCCATTAAACATCCACAGAACAAAAACAAACGACATGATATATTAAATTAAACACAAGCCGTTAGGCTTGTTAAGTCAACCATGTTTTAGTCTATAAAACTGGTCTTTAGTACTTTCTCAGTATATCTCAGTCAGGTATGTGGCTACAGTACTACAGACTCCTGTAGGTGTTTTACAGAACCTTTACAATAAACAACTCATAAAAACCTTTTTTGGTCCATGTAATTAACACCAATTAAGTGAGCGTTTATGTGTGTGTGTGTGTGTGTGCAAGCCTGTGTGTGTAAGTCTTTGTGTGTGCTGTTTGCATATACTTCTGTGTGTGTGTGCTCTATTTGTGTTTGAGCAAGTGTGTGTGTATGTGTGCAAGTGCGTGCGTTCCCAAGGCATACCTTCGCCCAGTGTGCTCTCGGTGGCGATCTCAGAGGGCTTGCTGGCTCCGCGGGACGTGTAGGCCTTCACATAGAAGGTATAGCTGGTGGAGGGCTCCAGATCCCCCACTACCTGCTGTAGAGTCACCTTACTGACGGCTTCCTGGTACTCCATCTCCACGGGGTCTGAGAGAGGGATGGAAAGAGGGATGGACAGGGAGTGAGAAAGAGAGAGACAAAAAGAGAGAGCGAGATTGTTTAATTTAACGGTTATCTGTACACTGTAAAAAATGTAGTTGTGTCAACTAATTATTACTAAGTAACAGTTTTTTTAGGGGGTAGATCAGCTTTAATATCGCAGATAAACTGTGGCTTCTATCAACGTAATTATCTGCATAATTTCCAATCCCCCCCATATATTTTTATAGAAAAAATATTGAAAAAAAATAAATGATATATATTAAAAATATATTTTCCTAACCCTACCGCCCCTCCCCTAATTGGAGTAAACTAATGAACAACAACACTTAGGCTTCTACTTCCAGCGTATACATAGGCAAAAATGCAGTACATTTTTAATGACGTGTTTGCTCAACTTGCTCAAAATTATTTGAGCATCTTAACTAAAAGAGGCTGTGTAACTGGTTACATACACAGTGCTTTTGAACTTACATATTTGATAAAAATCATTACGTGAATCATTATTCAACATGTTCTCAAGTGGGATTTGAACTCACAACCTCTTGGTCCATGGCATTCCAATCAAATCTTCCTGCAACACCACCGTGTCTGTGTCAATTCTCAGATAATCAAACCACCTTTATTAGTCACATGCCCCGAATACAACAAGCGTAGACTTTACAGAGAAATGCTTATTTACAAGCCCTTAACCAACAGTGCAGTTCAAGAAGAAGAACATATTTACCAAGTAGGCTAACATAAAAAGTAATAATAAAAAGTATCACAATAACGAGGTTATATACAGGGGGCCCCGGTCCTGAGTCAGTGTGCGGGGGTACAGGCTAGTTGAGGTAATCTGTACATGTAGGTGGGGGCGACGTGACTATGCATAGGTAACAAACAAATAGCGAGTGTACAAATGAGGGGGGGTGACAATGTAAATTGTCCGGTGCCAATTTTATGAATTGTTCAGCAGTCTAATGGCTTGGGGGTAGAAGCTGTTGAGGAGCTTTTTGGTCCTAAACTTGGCGCTCCGGTACCGCTTGCCGTGCGGTAGCAGAGAAAGCAGTCTATAACTTGGGTGACTGGAGTAATCCGACTATTCTCTCATCATTGATTTGATTGACTTATTCCACAAATGTTAGGTTTTTCTGTATAGTTGGCATATTACTCTGTTCTAATATTACTACTTAATCACTATAATAAATAAAATAGTTTTTCTTGAGTGTACTTTTAACAGAGCTGAGATACAGTACTTTGAAGTGCAAAGTGTAGCAATAGAGGTGAACTCAGCCATTGACAAAGACATGGTGGTGTAGCAGGAGAATTGTACTGCCATGAACCAAGAGGTTGTGAGTTCAAATCCCAGGTGAGGACATGTTGAATATGAATTACTGTAAAAATGCACACTGTCAAATATGTAAGTTGAAAATATTCTATGTTGAAAGCACTGTGTGTGAAAGTAGTTCCTCAGGTTCTTTTTTAGGTAAGATGCCCAAATAAGAATTTTTAGTTGATTGAACATATGAGACAATTTGAGCAAACACATAATTTTAAGTTGCTTGAATCTTTGCCTTCATTTCTCAAGGTGGAGCTACAGTAAGTTTGGGCCAACTCATTATATATTTTTTCGGGTAACACCTGGACCGGAAATGTAAAAAAAATAAAAATAAAAAAGGCTGTGGAACTAGTTACTTAATAATTAGTTGAAACAATTCGATTTTGTTTTACAGTGTACTGTCAGAATTGCATAATTTGGTAATAGGGGCTTTGACTGTGAACAACAGAGCTTAGTGAATCGAGGGGGTGGCTCTAGGTGAGTGCTTGTTAAATTTGAAGAGAGAGGGGGATACAGTTCATTATGGCCCTTAAGTCAAAGTTCCTCACCCATAACCACTATCTACCTCCAGCTCTCAGCCCATTGGGGCAGCCTGTCTTTGGTAGGTAATTAAAGCAGTTCCTATAGGCTAGCCCCTGGGGCCTCGAATTATACATCTGATAGTACTACAGAAGAGAGAGCAGCAGCTGTGCCTGGGTGACGTACTCCTTCGCTGCTGCACACACACCCATAGAGATACACACGTTAGCACGCAACCACACACACACATACTGGATGTACACACACACACACGCACACGCACACACACACACACACACACACACACACACACACACACACACACACACACACACACACACACACACACACACACACACACACACACACACACACACAGGAGATTGCCACCCCACCAGACCTCACACCCCCAGCAAATAAACATTAACATGGCAACATAAAATTTAGTCTCATTCAATTATCAATTAAAAGCCACTTTTACGGCTCCTCTACATGAAGGATGGGGATGGCTGAGCGACCATCCAACCTGGCGTGGCTGGAGAAACAGGTGTCCTGTTACCGTACGTCCTCACTGCTCGCTCCTCCCTCCTCTCTCCTACTGTCTATCTACTGCTCTCTCCTCCCTCCTCTCTCCTGCTGTCTATCTACTGCTCTCTCCTTCCTCCTCTCCCCTGCTGTCTGTCTACTGCTCTCTCCTCCCTCCTCTCTCCTGCTGTCTATCTACTGCTCTCTCCTTCCTCCTCTCTCCTGCTGTCTATCTACTGCTCTCTCCTCCCTCCTCTCTCCTGCTGTCTGTCTACTGCTCTCTCCTCCCTCCTCTCTCCTGCTGTCTATCTACTGCTCTCTCCTCCCTCCTCTCTCCTGCTGTCTGTCTACTGCTCTCTCCTCCCTCCTGCTGTCTCCTGTTTTCTCATTCTCTACCTCTTACTCTTTTTGTTCCCTCTCCCTTCCATCTCTTTTTTTCCCTCTCCCTTCTCTCCATCTCTTTTGTTCCCTCTCCCTTCTCTCCATCTCTTTTGTTCCCTCTCCCTTCTCTCCATCTCTTTTTTTCCCTCTCCCTTCTCTCCATCTCTTTTTTTCCCTCTCCCTTCTCTCCATCTCTTTTTTTCCCTCTCCCTTCTCTCCATCTCTTTTTAGCTCCCTCCTTCCCTCCTTCCCTTCTGCTTTTTCCTGCTCTCTCCTCATCTGCCCTACTCTCTCCCCTCCTATTCCTGCTCTCAGCTCAGTGAGGGCCCAGGGGAAGAGGAGCTAGAGGAGGGTTGTGACGTTGGAAGAGAAGCTGTAGTCAGCCCTGGGGGAGCCAGCCTCCCCTCCCCAGCACAGCCACCTGTTGCCCCATACAGTCTACACCCACCCACCGCTCCATAACACTCAGACCACTCTACCTACTGTACACACCACACTCCCTACTGTTCTGTATAATCTCTACCACACGCTAAGGGCAGACATCCCAATAACCTCAGTAAAACAACATACGTCTCATAGCGAGCTAATGCATGTAAGCAAAATACCTTTCTTTCAGGTGATAGCTAGATGGTAGAGAATGTACTACAATGACTGAGTAACATCCAGTCTCCCCATAGTGAACCAGTTCATCTGAGGCAGAGCAGTATTGTGTGTTCTATTGGTGTGTTAGAGATGGTGTTAGCCACTAACCTGTGGTCCTGCGGATGTGGAGCACGTAGCCGATGATCTCCTGAGTGTTCTGGGCAGACTCCTTCCAGGACACCTGGATGGCGTTGGGTGAGAGGGCCTCGGCCCGCACCAGACTGGGCATCCCTGGCAGGCCGTCTGCCCACAGCACGGTGAGACGGGCACTGGCCTGGGTGGAGCCGGCACTGTTCTCAGCGATGCACTGGTAGATGGCTTCGTCCTCCTGACTGATGCCATAGATGGTCAGCGTGCTTGAGGAAGAAGAGGAGGGAGGAAGAAAGAAGGAGGGGTAAAGGAGGAGAGAGGAAAGGAGACATAGGAAAGACGTGAGTCTCTGGTTTGCAGCGAGAAGGATTAGGATATTATTGAGTAGTGCAGAGAAAGCAAACAGGAAGCTCTCAGAGATGAATATTGATTTCGAAGATGACTGTATTGTGCGTGCGGTGGCATTTTCTGAGGAAAACAAAGCCGGCAGAACCTGACAAGGGCTTTGTTTAAAACTCTCACAACAGGCAGTCAAGTAAACAATAGAATAGTGTATGAAATCCTTCTGTGTAGCATCTGAATCAAAGTTTTATTTCCAGTACACCAGTAGTAGGGCATTTCTACTAGCCGGTTCCCTCCTCTTTTATGTCGCAATCCTAAGCAGATACACTGTTACTACAGAATGAGACTGCTGGGAGTGGATTAGTCGTTGCTGGAGGATGGGATGGAGATGGGGGGTGGTGGCGCACACCTATCTCCCCTGTTTTCAATTTCTCTCTCTCTCCACCCTTCTTCCCCTTTGCCTCCCTTCCAATCCCTCCTTCCTCCCTCTATCTGCCGTTGCTGGAGGATGACTTGATGGTGTGTGTGTGTGTAGTATGGGGTGATGTGTGTGGGGGGTGGAGGGCATAGGGGGGGGGGGGGTATTATTAGAGCTGAATACATAATCATCCGCTCTTCTCCTCTTAATCCTGAGGGGATGAGAAAATAAAAGATTTAACACACAGGAGCAGAATATGGAAATGAACCCCTCCAGCATATTGCATTTCTTAGGGATAGACGCCGACAGCTAGTGTGAGAAGTGTGTTTTTGAAAAGCTTCAAGGTGGGAGTGTAAGATCAATCACTGTTTGCAAATGAACGCCTTATATTCTATCCATCTCGCACGTCCTGCCTGCTGATTAGGTCTGCTATTCTACAGAAGGGCCTAAAACACAAACTTCAATCTATCTCCTCTCTCCGTACCATTGTGTGTCTGACTCCAGTTGACTTCGATATGTCTGCAGCTGTTTAAACGGGCTGGAGGTGTCCACACAGACAGATGGGCCACATCCGTCTTCACTACCTTTCCAGGGCACCTCCAGCCCGTTTAAATGTGGGAGAAACAGGGGCCAAATTGTTCATGCTGTAGGTGTGTGGTCTCTGAATGAGAAACCTGTGGGTGTTCTTTAGGGTTTACCGATTCAATGAACAAAGTCGTTGACGTGGAAAGACTGAAGGAATTCAAGGACACAACATGAGCATAAGGACAAGATCATAGTGTACATTTAGGGTTGCTGGTTTGTAATCTCCGAGCCGACTAGATGAAAATGACTTAAATGTAAATGCCTATACTGTACCCCTCACAATAGAGCCCCACAGTGGAGGTGTCATAATACCCATAAAGCCTAGCGGTCAAACAAGGAAATGGTTCCAATTGTTTTTCCCTTAGGGGATTTTAGAAACACTTAAAATAAGGGCTGTGTTTCGTGTAGGCTTACCCTGGTGTGACGTTTTGATAACCGTGTACATCTCTCTCGGACAAGGTGACTTTTAGCAATATATTCGGCTCTATTTTACTCTCAGATTTGAAAATGCGAATTAGCATCAAAGTAGACATCATGCAAGACTACAAATCCCTGCAAGCTCCTGCACGTCATCTCTTAATCCATAGATTCTTACCTTTGCCTCGATTCGGCAGTCTTGTCCAGATCATCATGGCATTTGTAGTTCTTTATGATATCCACATTAGCAGCTAATTCGCATTTCATTTGTTGGGGGTAAATACAGGCAAATATATTGATGAAGGTCCCCTTGTCCGAGAGAGATTTACACGGTTATCAAAACGTCATGTCAGGGCAAGCTTACACGAAACACAGCCCTTATTTTAGGTGTTTCTAAAATCCCTTCTGGGAAACATTTATGGTGGAAAAACAATTGGAACCATTTCCCTGTTTGACTGCTAGGTTTTATGGGTATTATGACTCATGTTGTGGTACACTATGAGAAACCATGAGGAGAGAATGTAGTCCGGTTGAATTACAGAGGTAAAGGACAGTGACTTTATATACCTGACGTTTCACAAATGAAGGGGTGGAGGGGACTGGTGTTGGTCTTACAGTTCAATGGACATTATACTGTATGAAGTATGATGAGGAGTGGATCATTCGATTACCTTTTAAAAATGTATGTTATATGAACGAGTGGCTTCAGTGGTTCACTGGTTTCAGTGTAGAGAGAGATTGAGAGAGAGGCTTGGGTTGTGAGGAGGGCCATTATTCCAGAGAGGATAGGTTGGCCCAGTGTCTGCCAGGTGGAATCAATCTCACCAGGCCTGTCTAGTTATTTATTAGGACGGAAAAGGCTTTCTGTTTCACTCTCCTGATGGGTTATGGCTAGAAAGAATGCATCTCTTATTTATTTTATTTAGCATTTTAGCTCACCCTAACCCTAACCCTTTGCCCCACCTTAACCTGATTCTCCTAACCTGCTACATACATTTTCCTAACCTGCCGCATAAGTTGTCTGAGAAAAGCTGTATCCTTATTAGTTAAAACCCTCCTGAGGCACACCTTCCTTCTCCTTCTCCAGGCCAATCTCACCTTTGACCTCTCAGGTGGCAGCAGTCGAGCGCCCTCAGTCGTTACATTTCTGACAGCCTTTCAAGTGAGGGATGGATGGAGTGTTCTCAGCCAGGCAACCTGACCAGACGCCACAGACACACACCAAAGAGGCCCCAAGGGAGGAACTACTGAACGTCAGCCTGGCCTGAACAGATCAGAGCAGGAAGGGGATTCTGGGAAATTTCACAAAGCACTGCATATTTCAGACAGTCCGGCAGCAGCCCCCTGGCCCTGTAGTTCCCCAACACTGTTCTCTCTCCCAGTTTACATACACACACACCAGGGTTTCCATTAGGAAAAGGTGGTGCTGGAAATTTGACCGGCAACATTTAAATTTAGCGGACATTAAAGAAACTACGTCCCAAGGATCCCGGTTAACACGGACCCAATTGAATCTAGACTTACATTCGAGCAATGGGGGAAAAGTAGGTGGTTGTATTCGCTAAACGTTTTTTATTAAAAGTATGAATTTCAGCACCCCGTGAAGGACCGCAATTGTAAAGGACAAACACAAGTACAGCTAAGCGTTTTCAGAATATAATGTTTACATACTGTTTTACCCTCGTCATAGGTATATACTGTATTCTAATCAAGGCTCATATAACTACTGCTGTACACACCTTTTCTATTTATATACTGCCCATAATGTCTATAAACACCATCACACTGTACATATACATTTGAAGTCGGAAGTTTACATATACCTTAGCCAAATACATTTAAACTCAGTTTTTCACAATTCCTGACATTTAATCCCAGTAAAAATTCCCTGTCTTAGGTCAGTTAGGATCACCACTTTATTTTAAGAATATGAAATATCAGAATAATAGTAGAGAGAATGATTTATTTCAGCTTTTATTTCTTTCATCACATTCCCAGTGAGTCAGAAGTTTACATACACTCAATTAGTATTTGGTTGCATTGCCTTTAAATTGTTTAACTTGGGTCAAACGTTTCGGGTAGCCTTCCACAAGCTTCCCACAATAAGTTGGGTGAATTTTGGCCCATTCCTCCTGACAGAGCTTGTGTAACTGAGTCAGGCATGTAAGCCTCCTTGCTCGCACATGCTTTTTCAGTTCTGCCCACAAATGTTCTATAGCAGGGCTTTGTGATGGCCACTTCAATACCTTGACTTTGTTGTCCTTAGGCCATTTTGCCACAACTTTGGAAGTATGCTTGCATTGTCCATTTGGAAGACCCATTTGCGACCAAGCTTTAACTTCCTGACTGATGTATTGAGATGTTGCCTCATGATGCCATCTATTTTGTGAAGTACACCAGTCCCTCCTGCAGCAAAGCACCCCCACAACATGATGCTGCCACCTCCGTGCTTCACGGTTGGGATGGTGTTCTTCAACTTGCAAGCTTCCCCCTTTTTCCTCCACAACATAATGATGGTCATTATGGCCATTTTTGTTTCATCAGACCAGAGGACATTTCTCCAGAAAGTATGATCTTTGTCCCCATGTGCAGTTGCAAACTGTAGTCTGTCTTTTTTATGGCGGTTTAAGGGCAGTGGCTTCTTCCTTGCTGAGCGGCCTTTCAGGTTTTGTCGATACAGGACTTGTTTCACTGTGGATATAGATGTTGTCTGTTGTTCTGGGATTGATTTGCACTTTTCGCACCAAAGTACATTCATCTCTAGGAGACAGAACGCGTCTCCTTCCTGAGCGGTATGACTGCTGTGTGGTCCCATGGTGTTTATACTTGCGTACTATTGTTTGTACAGATGAACGTGATACCGTCAGGCGTTTGGAAATTGCTCCCAATGATGAACCAGACTACAATCAGGTCTACAATTTTTTTCTGAGGTCTTGGCTGGTTTCTTTTGATTTTCCCATGATGTCAAGCAAAGAGCCACTGAGTTTGAAGGTAGGCCTTGAAATACATCCACAGGTACACCTCCAATTGACTCAAATAATGTAAATTAGCCTATCAGAAGCTTCTAAAGCCATGACATCATTTTCTGGAATTTTCCAAGCTGTTTAAAAGCACAGTCAACTTAGTGTATGTAAACTTCTGACCCACTGGAATTGTGATACAGTGAGTTAGAAGTGGAATAATCTGTCTGTAAACAATTGTTGGAAAATTTACTTGTGTCGTGCATAAAGTAAATATCCTAAACGACTTGCCAAAACTATAGTTTGTTAACAATACATTTGCGGAGTGGTTGAAAAACAAGCTTTAATGAATCCAACCTAAGTGTATGTAAACTTCTGACTTCAACTGTATATTAGATTCCAGACTCCGACAGTGCTCGTTCTAATTTTTATTTATTTATTAATTTCTTCCTTTTCATTTTTAGGATTTGCATGTGTTGTTTTGTATTGTTAGTTACTACTGCACTGTTGAAGTTAGGAACATAAGCATTTCGCTACACCCGCTGTAGCATCTGCAAAATATGTGTACGCGACCAATAAAATGTAATTACATTTTATTTGAATTTACATTTTTACTAGAATCGAAGGATGGTGGCTCAATGTTGTTGCTAGAAAATCCCACAACCAGTTATCAAAACGCAACTCCGACCTCGATGCAAGAAAACAGAGTTGAGCACTCAGCGAGCGACATTCCTGCCCCTCTTCCCAGAGACCTTTTGCTTTGAGGTTGGATGTGTCTGACCAGACTTATAATGTGACTCCTGTGCTGTACCCTCTTCAGCAGCTCCGACTAGCAACCACTGGGCTGCCAGGCAGACTGAGGAACCGGATGCTGCTGCTCTCTGGGTTTGTGTCAATCATCTGGCAGAACACACAGAGAGTCTTTGACTGGAGAAAGAAACTATAGCTACTGCAGTCAGAGGAACAATAGCATCATACAGGAGGACAACCAACGCATAGAGGCTTTGAAGTGCAAGAGAGAGAGAGAGACTGAGAAAAAGAGAGAAAAGGAGAGAAAGAGCATGCCAGAAAGAGAGAGAGAGAAAACCATTCCTGATAAGGGGGGTGGGGGGGGAGCATCTTAGAAACAGAAAGATAGAGCGTGAGTCAGTGTTTTGGGCAAAGTGTGTGTGTAAGTTGGGAAGAAAAGATCTGTGGTTGGGCCATCTGCCTGGCCTTGCTGTCATGACAGACCGGCAGGTTGACAGCATCATTTACTCATCAGTTCAAGGCCACTTCATCGATTGATGGATTCCCCCCAGGCTGGGTGAGGGGGCTGGAGCTGGATGGGCTCACTGGGCTGGGGCTAGGGAGCTGTGTGGGCTCACTGGGCTGGGGATGGGGCTGGGGCTGGGGCTAGGGAGCTGTGTGGGCTCACTGGGCTGGGGCTAGGGTGGGCTCACTGGGCTGGGGATACAGAACTGTGTGGGCTCACTGGGCAGGGGCTAGGGAGCTGTGTGGGCTCACTGGGCTGGGGCTAGGGTGGGCTCACTGGGCTGGGGATACAGAACTGTGTGGGCTCACTGGGTTGGGGCTAGGGAGCTGTGTGGGCTCACTGGGCTGGGGCTAGGGAGCTGTGTGGGTTCACTGGGCTGGGGCTAGGGAGCTGTGTGGGCTCACTGGGCTGGGACTAGGGAGCTGTGTGGGCTCACTGGGCTGGGGCTAGGGAGCTGTGTGGGCTCACTGGGCTGGGGATGGGGCTGGGGATGGGGAGCTGTGTGGGCTCACTGGGCTGGGGCTAGGGTGGGCTCACTGGGCTGGGGATACAGAACTGTGTGGGCTCACTGGGCTGGGGCTGGGGAGCTGTGTGGGCTCACTGGGCTGGGGCTAGGGAGCTGTGTGGTCTCACTGGGCTGGGGATAGGGAGCTGTGTGCGCTTACTGGAACAGGGCTAGGGAGCTGTGTGGGCTCACTGGGCTGGGGCTGGGGCTAGGGTGGACTCACTGGGCTGGGGCTGGGGCTAGGGTGGGCTCACTGGGCTGGGGCTGGGGCTAGGTTGGACTCACTGGGCTGGGGCTGGGGCTAGGGTGGGCTCACTGGGCTGGGGCTTGGGGGCGTGGGATGGTTCTGGGGCCGTGTGTTTGCAATGTTGTCACTGAACGAAGGCCCGTGAAAGGCAAGGGGTGGCCATTCCAGTTCTCACCACTCTAAACTAGAGAAAGGGATAGAGGGAAAAAAGGCAAGAAAGGAGGGAACAGGGGGAGAGTAGGGGCTTTGAAGAGGGAGTAGCGATGAGCTGTCTCTGGCTCACAGAAGGCCCACGGAAATGACTGATTGCAGGGTTAGAGGTCAAGGCCAATGCCCAGGTCCCAGCTCGCTGGAATAACAAGACAGGGCTTCCACAGAAGGAAAACAGGAAAAAAAGGAAAACATATTTCCTTTTAATAGGTTCAGATACACAACAACAACAAATGCAGCCCAGTGGAATATTCCTAGAGGGAATAGGACACATCTCTTCAATGAAACTTACTCACACAAATAAATCATAGAAGTCTTCATTCCCCATAAAAACATAGGAGAAGATTAGTCAGTTTAGAGTCAATTCTCACCTGTCAAAACTATTCCACAAATCATGCCATTTCTATAACATATACTAGGCTGACATTCTACCCAGGAACTATGTTACTTGCAATGTAAATAGTCTGGGTAGCCATTTGATTAGACGTTCAGGAGTTTTATGTTTTGGGGGTAGAAGCTGTTTAGAAGCCTCTTGTTCCTAGACTTGGCGCTCCGGTACCGCTTGCTGTGCGGTAGCAGAGAGAACAGTCTATGACTAGGGTAGCCGGAGTCTTCAATTTTTTTTAGGGCCTTCCACTGACACCGCCTGGTATAGAGGACCTGGATGGCAGGACGCTTGACCCGGTAATGTACTGGGCCGTACGCACTAACCTCTGTAGTGCCTTGCGGTCAGAGGCCGAGGAGTTGCCATACCAGGCAGTGATGCAACCCGTCAGGATGCTCTCGATGGTGCAGATTATCGAGAGCATACTGGTTCAGATTATCCTGACTATGTCATGGGCGGGCCAGGCTGGTTTAGATATTCCTGTTAACAGTCCTTTCATACTGTAAGTGTCGTACTCCCCTGAAAACAGCCAGGGTAGCACATTCTGAGGCCATGATTCTAATGGAGGTCAGCCAGGCATTTTCATTACTGGGGTAATGGTGTTTCGTGTTTATGGAACAGCCCGTGACCACCCCTCAGTGCCCTGCGTGAGAAGAACATCAACTCTCTGCCCTTCTAAGTCAACCAACCAACATCCAGCACACACGCACGCACGCACGCACGCACGCACGCACGCACGCACGCACGCACACACACACACACACACACACACACACACACACACACACACACACACACACACACACACACACACACACACACACACACACACACACACACACACACACACACACACACACACACACACACACACACACACACACACACACACACACACAAAGTAAGTCCATCGTCAAAACAATATAATCCTACTGTTATATTTGCATTAGCTGCCAATCTGAATTTATTGTGACACCATTTTAGCTCACACAGAGTTCACACCTGTCAGACTGTCACAGTGTGTAATTGGGTACAGTGTGTAATTGGGTACAGTGTGTAATTGGATACAGCGTGCTGCAGGGAGACAGTCTAAAGGGCAATGCACGGGAGAATTTGCATGTTTGATATGTGTGTGATTGTATGCATGTGAACGTGTGTGTGTGCGTGTGTGCGTGTGTGTGCTTACGTGCGTTCCTTGATTAATGTGTGTGCATGTATGTGAGTAAAATACACAATAGATCCCCTTGCTTTCTTATCCTATCCTCTCTGGCAGGTCAACAGCATGAGACAATCCTGTAGGGAACAATATGCAGTATGTGCATATCTCTAGTGTCGTCCCTTCCATTTTCCGTTAGGAAAATCTGGCATCGGACAACATGACCGGGAAGATTTTAATTTACTGGCCATTTGAGAAACTTACCGGACCCGTATGCATTGGCTGCGTAACCCATCGGTGTCCATAGTGCTCAGAATGACAGACATCACATTTAGATGACGGTAATTCACCTGAACAGAACTCCTGTAATGAAGCAGCCAATAAAATACTTGCCAAAATGCAATTCGTGGGAAAACACCATTCTAAACAGAGCACCTGATGAGAGCGTTTCCATATGTGACCGAGATGAAAATCTCATTTAGAAACATAGAGGAGGAATCTAATAGCAACAACCAGGATGAGTTGCTAATACGACTAGGATTGTGCCTTTGGGTTCTGGACAGCGAAAGAAAGTTGATATGAAAACCAATAAACAGCAGAGAAATGCTGGTTAATGGCATCAGGAAGTCTTTATAAAATAATTGCCTCCACGTTTCTATGGTAGGATTTTAACTAGGCTACTTTGAAGCAAGGTAAGACATGACTCATAATATGAAGTAGAACGTTCAGGTTTCAAACAATGAAGTATATGTTTTCAGAATTCACACTGCCTCCAGCTCACATTGCAAAGTAGTGGGTGGCGTGCTGATAGGCTGCCTACCGTTGCCTACACACACACACACACACACACCGCTAGGAACATTCTAATTAAAATCACACTGCTAGGTAATCTTGCACAGAGGCAGGACTCCAATATTAGATACAAGCTTTCTATATAACAGCAGAAACAGTGAGCTGTAGGGGTAGATCATTACCTCTGCCTTGCACCTGTAGGGAAGACTGGGACCTGGTGAATGTGGTTGTCTATCCTTTCAATCACTCCTCCATAGGAAAGGAAAACAGCAGGATCTGCTGTGACGACAACAGAAAATAAGGGCTACTTGGGCTTGAACTGGGCTTGCAATGCTCGCCCAACCAAGAGACTGAGTTTCTTGAGCAATCCGACAAAGACTGTTCTGTAGAACTAATACTGTAGCGCACCAGATGGAGATGTACGATGGGCTGTAGGAATGTATCAGAATAGCAATGAGGTAAGCTACCAGCCTCGCACCCAAACACCGCACAACAGTATAACTCAGCACTTACTGTAGGCCTACTAAGTAAGTTAGGATGCCACGTAAAGTTATGTTCCATAAATGGCTACATTTCGTGTTCGGCTACCTCAGTTTATGAGCCAATTAGCTAATGGTGGTGCTGGAACTCTGGCCTCCATACTTAACCAGTCCCAGCGTAGTGGGTGTGATGCATGAGAGGCTCCAGAGAGTGATGCAGAGCAGTGTCAGGTGGAGGTCTATCACTAGGCTGCCCTCTAACCCCTCTCCATCTCTCTTTCTCTCCCTCCCTCTCTCTCCATCACTCTTTCCCTACAACACAGTCTGCTTCAGCCATCCAACTCCAGCGCCTAATGTGCGCTCTTTCTCTCTCGCTGTCTGCCCCCCCCCTCTCTCCCTCTCTCTCTCTGCCCCTCGCTCCTCTTCACCTCTGCCTGGCCCTCGCTCTCTCTCTCTCTCTGTCTGCCCCCCCCCCTCTCTCTCTGCCCCTTGCTCCTCTTCACCTCTGCCTGGCCCTCTCTCTCTCTCTCTCTGTCTGCCCCCCCTCTCTCTCTGCCCCTCACTCCTCTTCACCTCTGCCTGGCCCTCTCTCTCTCTCTCTCTGCCCCCCCCCCCTCTCTCTGCCCCTCACTCCTCTTCACCTCTGCCTGGCCCTCTCTCTCTCTCTCTGTCTGCCCCCCCCCCTCTCTCTCTGCCCCTCGCTCCTCTTCACCTCTGCCTGGCCCTCTCTCTCTCTCTCTCTCTGTCTGCCCCCCCCCCCCCTCTCTCTGCCCCTCGCTCCTCTTCACCTCTGCCTGGCCCGCTCTCTCTCTCTCTGCCCCCCCCTCTCTCTGCCCCTCGCTCCTCTTCACCTCTGCCTGGCCCTCTCTCTCTCTCTGTCTGCCCCCCCCCTCTCTCTGCCCCTCGCTCCTCTTCACCTCTGCCTGGCCCTCTCTCTCTCTCTCTCTGTCTGCACCCCCCCCTCTCTGCCCCTCGCTCCTCTTCACCTCTGCCTGTCTCTCTCTCTCTCTCTCTCTCTCTCTCTCTCTCTCTGTCTGCCCCCCCCCTCTCTCTCTGCCCCTCGCTCCTCTTCACCTCTGCCTGGCCCTCTCTCTCTCTCTCTCTCTCTGTCTGCACCCCCCCCTCTCTCTGCCCCTCGCTCCTCTTCACCTCTGCCTGGCCCTCTCTCTCTCTCTCTCTCTCTGTCTGCCCCCCCCTCTCTCTCTGCCCCTTGCTCCTCTTCACCTCTGCCTGGCCCTCTCTCTTTCTCTATCTCTGTAACTGGTAGAGGAGAGCAGTGTGTCTGAGTGATGGTAGTGCCTAGGCCTATCTCTCCCCATGTACCACTAGGTCTGGAACACCTGCATCATTTACATGTACTTCACTGTCCCGCTTTATTGATTTTCTTGTGCATATGTAATGTAATCACTTCACCATCCTTTGCATTTATAAATATTAACACACACAGATGGATTCTCACTTTGGAAAACACGACTGGTGTACGTACAGCACTGAACTCATCATGTATACTGTAATCAACCTGTATATAGAACAGACTTTCATTTCCCATAGCCAGAAAGAAATCTAACCTAGAAATCTTTCAAAGGCTGACAGTTAAAATGTATGAATAATACGATCTCCCCTGTCTGCGTGAACAAATATAGGTCGGCGTCATATGTAACGACATGCTGTATATTCTTTGTGTTATGGGCTCTGGTCAAAAGTGTGCACTATATAGGGATTAGGTGCTGTGAAATCTTCAACTGGAAAACATCAAAACACATGCAGGACATTGACAAAATACCTTGACCAGTATGCGCACCAAATTCAGGAGAACCATCCAAGCCTCCAGTCACCTGAGCTATTACTGAGCTATAACTCCTAGCTATGTTTGGAGTCTACTCTTTGACCTGAATGAGAAGCATTCTGACACCAGCTACCAGGCTGTCTGGCTCCGTGTTTAACGGTTCTTGGGAAACACCGGTGGTGACAACCACTCAGGACAATAAAACAGCAAAGCTCCAAATACAGTAGCAGACTTGAATCATTATCACTACACAGAGCCACACTCCTAGACCTGGAGCGAGACCAGTCCCAGCCTCATTACAACCCTCCCGTCTCTCCCTGCCTGCCCCAACCCGCCCGCCCGCCCAACACAACACTAAACTCAATAACCTGGCCTCATAATCTCTCATATGGAGAATGTTAAATGACACAATACACTGGCCGAGCCTTCTGTTCTGTTCCTGGAAATTCCACCGGACAGCCTTGGGAGCCGGTCCAGCAGTGATTCGATAGATACCCTCGTAATGTAATGTCACAGCTCCATTTAAAACAAGTCAGTGTATCTCTTGGCAGACATCTTGGCCAGCTGTTTCATTAGCGCAGTAGATCAGATCAGAAATAATGGAGCGTTTGATTACGCCAACGACACTGCCAGCCATGCACATATGGCATGTAGCTTTGTTACAGTGGATGGATGGCTGCATGCATGAATGGATATAGTGTTATTACCATACAGAATGAGTACAGTCCCTGTTGCTTACAACACACAATTCAATAGAACACACTTACTATATGTATCTCCATGGCTGTACGTTAACTCACGTGTTGTTGTTCCTGAGTTTGACGTGCCCTCCAGGCTCCAGGATCTGCCCGTTCTTTAGCCAGGTGAGCTGGGGCACAGGGTCGCCCTGCGCCTGGCAGGTGAAGATAGCAGTGGTGCCCACCGGCCGGGAGATGGACTGGGGAGGCTGCACAAACTCTGCTGGGGCTGTGGCAGATGCAGGGGAAAGAGAAAGACAGATAGTGGGCTACTTACTAACTGAATATAAAGTGCCTTGCTACATAGATACAGTAACTTGCTGACAGGGTCTTTCTCATTCCCCATACTATGCTGCACAACAACTATGTTTTTTCACTAGTGGTTTGAAAACATAAGCTACCAAGGTATTTTGAAAAAGCAGGAAGCTCCCAGCCTTCTAGAGGGAAGGAAAAGAGGAGAGAGGAATGAAGGCGTATTACCCTGGGCTTAATCCAGCCTAATCACATTTATCAGAATTAGATTGTGTGTGTGGGGTGGAATTAGCGACAGAGTCTGGCAAAACAATTATTAGCTGAGGATCAGATTAACGTCATCGGAACTGAGAAGAAGAAGATCTAGGAACACAAAAGGAGGAGAAAGAGGAGGAAGAGGATCCCTCCCTCCCTCCCTCCCTCCCTCCCTCCCTCCCTCCCTCCCTAGGAGTCATTCTTTCCTTCCTCTCTTTGAGCTATGAGCCATGCTCCGTTTGCGCTAATTGACACAGAGGTACAGGTAATGCAAATCTCTATTACCTCTTAATTAAACAGTGTTTAGTTTCGCCTCAAATTTGTGATTACGCTCCTCCCGGATCTGATCCAAGCTGTTGGTTGGTATTGCTGTTGCTATTTCTGTTGGGGGTACTTATCTCACCTCATTATTCATAGCTACCCGTATTATAAGCCACATCAATATTGTCATTTATGATAGGATAACTTGAGTTATTTTCATAATAACTTCCTAGTGAGTGGGAAGACAATTAAGACTGCAATTAGGGATCATCTAGTCGTAATTTACAACGAGATCATTCCCACAATCAGCAACTATTTTTCTTTCCACTCACATTAGCAAGTTTATTTGCCTGTCAGCTATCCTTCTGGTTCTAATATTTCTATCTAAACAATCTTCCTGTAAACAAACACTCCCCTTTCCAGTTCTAGTAATTTAGCATCCTCTATCTAAACTATCTTCCTGTAAACAAACCCTCCACTTTCCAGTTCTAGTTATTTAGCATCCTCTATCTAAACTATCTTCCTGTAAACAAACCCTTCCCCTTTCTAGTTCTAGTTATTTATAAGATGAGGTGTTATGATGGTTTTCTAATCTCAGCTATCTCCATACTGTATGTCACCCTGTCAGTAAAAGTGTCGGGACCTGAAATTCACACCGTTCTAGGCACTGTGGTATGATGAGGATTAGGTTGGCTTTATCCTCCCGTCCATCTCTCCCTCCATCTCCCTTTTCATCTCTCCATCTTCATCTCTTTCTCTTTCTCTCTCTCTCTCTGGTCCCTTTTCATCTCTCTCTCTCTCCATCTCTCTCTCTGTTTGCTCTATAGAGGATGTGTGTATGTGAGTAGGGACTGGAGGGAAGGGCTGGAGGGAGGCAGGGGGATGGTGGGTCAGGGAGAGTATTGATGTGCAATTGTGGTGTGGGTCTGATCAGCACTCTTTCCCCCAGTCCCTCTCTATCTTTCTCTCTCCCTCTTTCAATCCCCTCCTCTCTCTCTCTACCCTTCTCTCTCTCTCCCTCTCCCCCTAATCTCTCTCACTCTCTCTTCTTCCTTCTCTCTCTCTCCCTACTTTCTCTTTTTCCATTTCTCTCTCTCCTCACTTTCTCACTCTGAGGTAAATGAAGGATAGTGCCGTGAGCAGAGGGCCGCTGTGCCAACCATCTGGCCACGAAGATCACATCAATTCTCTTAAGCAACAGCCTACCTTACTCTGATCAAAACAGCCGACCGGACGGCGGGAGGGAGTCACCTGTATGCTGCCACTCTATACAGTCAGAGGCCTTATCACCATAACAACCCTCTCATAGCAAGTCAGTCAGTCAGTCATATGGTTCCCGACTGTGAAATACATCCAGGAGGAGAACACTGCTGCCATGAGAACATGAAGCAACGCTTCTTGAAGGCTGTGTCCACAGCCAGGCTTTAGCCTTTTCGTTTCTTATCATAAAACACATGTACTGTATATCGCTTCAGATCATTAGCTGAGGTCGCTTTCTAGTTTTCACTGATCGATAAAGAAACCATAGACATTGACACATAATCAACAGCATGGCTTTCTTCCAGAGCCTTCTATAGCAGGGCATTGTCTAACAATGGACAGGAAGTTTAAATGAAATATTGACTGGGAGCAGTATTACTATTGGTTGGGGCCAAGGGCAGGGCCCTTTGGCTGATAAGCATGTGAGGCACACGCTGAATTCATCCTGCTTGGTTGGAAGACCCTATCCACACTACTAACGGCCTCCAATTGGTCAAATATGAGTAAAAAAATCAGACAACGAATGATACACACACACATTTATTTTACTAACCTTGTGGGTACCTACAATGTATTTACATTCAAAATCACACACACACACACACACACACACACACACACACACACACACACACACACACACACACACACACACACACACACACACACACACACACACACACACACACACACACACACACACACACACACACACACACACACACACACACACACACACACACACCATACTGAGTGTGTGTGTAAAGGCTCACCTTGGACCACCAGACGTCCCTGAGCGGTTCTGCGTACACGGGTCCCTGGTTTGTTGGCAGCGCAGACATAGACGCCAGAGTGCTGGACCCCGACATCTGTGATCATCAGGTTCCCTGTACCCAGCACTTGGATGCCCTCCACACCTATCGGACGGCCATCTGAGGAGAGAGGAGAGAGTAGAGGAGAGGAGGAGAAAAGAGAAGAGGAGAGGAGGAAGGGAGGGGAGGCGAGTAGGGAATAGGAGAGGAGATTAAATGAGGGAAGGGAATGAGATAGAGAGAGAGAGAGAGGAGGAGAGGAGTGAGATAGCAAATTAGCTGAGTTGGTTAAGAATATAAAAAAATATGCCCTTTAAATATACACAAAAAGGCTATAAAAAAGGCTATAAAAATACCAAGGGAGATAAATGATTGATTAAACATACTATAATGTACACAAAGGATTAAACGCTGGAGAAGAGGAGATGCTATTTTAGTTTGCCCCATACCGCTGCGAAACACATTTCACAGTAAATATCAGAGCAGTTCTCACAAGTGTGACAGAGCACGTCTTGTGGGAATCACCATATTCAGTACAAAGGTGGCAAATGAGGCGAGTGTATTGGGCGAGGGCCATGGGCCACTCCGACACAGCCAGTCACGCAGAGGAACTATGTTGCCATGACTCCATTGTGTGTTAGTGTGTGTGATTGTATGTGTGTGTGAGGGGGTCTTTTATACCTCCCCAGCCCTGTCCTCCCCACCCCGCTCTGACAGGCTAGTGACACACACACACACACACACACACACACACACACACACACACACACACACACACACACACACACACACACACACACACACACACACACACACACACACACACACACACACACACGCACACGCACTCGCACACACACCCACACACCGGTTTGATCTCATGGTTTGACAAAGCCCTCTACTGCCTTAGGCACACCATGCTTTAAACTGGGGAAATGCCCTCTGAGCAGGCAGAGCTACACGGATAAGCTAGGCTGCCACTCCCCTCTGTCCCTCCATCAAATACCCTGTCCTGCTCTCCATCTCTTCCTATTTCAATGGCGTTATACTGGGGTTAGGACCAACAAAGACATGGCACAGCTGAAGATATTTCAGTCCCTCTTTATATTTGTAACATCTGCGTCCTGTGTGTCCCGGCTTAGAGTGTTAAAAGGCTGTGCGGGGGACATGGCCGCTATGCTAAAAGCCTGCAGAGAAAGCAGACTGGCCATCCTCCTCTCCTCACATCTTCAAACAGACAGCTAGCAGACAGCTAGCCAGCCAGCCAGAGACTGGGGCCATATGGCCTGGCCCAGGCCTTTTATAGGAGGGCAACACACGTCTCCTCTGTGAGCACTGTGTGCATCTGAGCAGAACCACAACAAGGAAAGGGAGGGTCCTTTGGAAACACTCCACAAACCTGGACCTCGACAAGACAATGCACTGGGGGCTGAAGAGAAACACTCCACAAACTTGGACCTCGACAAGACAATGCACTGGGGGCTGAAGAGAAACACTCCACAAACTTGGACCTCGACAAGACAATGCACTCGGGGCTGAAGAGAAACACTCCACAAACCTGGACCTCGACAAGACAATGCACTGGGTGCTGAAGAGAAACACTCCACAAACCTGGACCTCGACAAGACAACGCACTGGGGGCTGAAGAGAAACACTCCACAAACCTGGACCTCGACAAGACAATGCACTGGGGGCTGAAGAGAAACATTCCACAAACCTGGACCTCGACAAGACAATGCACTGGGGGCTGAAGAGAAACACGAGAATGGAAAAAGGTGGACAGTACATACAGAGTTCACGAGAATGCCTTCAAACAAAAATATACAAACCGTAGCCCTTTCCGTGTCCGTGTAGCTGCAACAAACAGCACCAACAGTGGGCTGTAGGAGGCTACAGGATTTTCAGTAGAACATAGGAACCTATTATTCAGACGTATTTACAATCCAATTGAAACAGCCTGGTCAGCTAAGTCAGCCAGTGGAGTTTCTTATTGACTGTAGTAGAAGCTACGGCTAGTACAGTATAACTTAAACATGCTCCATGGTACTATTAAGTGCAAGCCTCAGGCTCTCAGCCTGACCCTCCCACTCCCATTCCCAGTCCAGTGTCATAACTAAAGGGACTCAGCTAGGAATGGTTAAACAACTGTGAACCATATAATGGGCGTTATTACCCCTCTACAATAAACCTGACTCAAGTCGGGCTAGCTGCTGAGTGAACTGTAAAATCAACAGTTGGACACAGTTTACAGTTCCTCCATGGCTACTTCTTATCTCTCCCGACACACTCTTTCTCACAGAAACTTGATTTCTCTCTCTCTTTCGATCTGTGTGTGTGTGTGTGTGTGTGTGTGTGTGTGTGTGTGTGTGTGTGTATGTGTGTGTGTGTGTGTGTGTGTGTGTGTGTGTGTGTGTGTGTGTGTGTGCGTGTGCGTGTGCGTGTGCGTGTATGTGTGTGTGTCTGTGTGTGTGCGTGTGTGTGTGTGTGTGTGTGTGTGTGTGTGCTGTCTGAATGGATGGAGCTATCTCTATGTCAGTCTGTAATTTAGTTAGTGTCAAAAAGTAGCCCAGAGAGCACCAGTGCTGATGAATGAAAAGCTCCAAACAAACTCTGGCATTAAGGAATGACTGATGTGAATCTATTAAATTAATTATGCAGCTTATCCCCAGGCCTTCACTCCCTGTAATCTAATACACTGAAATCCAGAGGCGTCATGCCCACAAGGAGACGTGCCCCCTCAGATTTGTCCTGTTTTTACATTTTTCAGATGTTAAATTAATTACTCAACTTAATTGAGCCGGTGATGGGCAGGACTCGCAGGAGGAATGTTTGTAAATTAATTTGATCAAGCTATGTAGCTTATTGATTCCTTCTTGACTAATAAATAAAACAAAACATTTTGTTGTTTCTCTGTAATACTAGCGACCAAGCAATTTTAAGAAGTTGGCTTTAGCTAGCCAGCTAGATATGTTCCCAGTCTCCCAACCTCATAATTAGCTACCAAGCCATTTCCGGTTATTAATCAAGATAGTGTAGCTTGTCTAACTATCTCTGCTGGCATGCCTGAAGGCAAGGTTGCTAGACTTTAGAAAATACTAAAATAGTTTTAATTCTTGGGTTTTTGTACTATATACCGGTGTGGCAGTTGTAGTAAACTCATATGGCATAAAAGTTCTTAATGCTGCAATATATCACTTTTTGGGCAACTTGACCGAATTCACATAGAAATGTGAGTAATAGATCTGTTATTCTCATCGAAAGCTAGTCTAAGAAGCGGTTGATCTGTTCTATGTGTGCTATTTCTATGCTCCCCGTTCTTAAGTTCCGTTATTGCGTCTTTTATTTTAATATTGTACACCAACTTCAAACAGCTGAAAATACAAAGCTAAAGAGGTATGCTTAGATAACCTATGCAGAAAAATATACATAGAAATAGTGCCGACAGACATGGCAGCTCTGCTTCCAGCTCCTAAGCAACTTTGCAGTATCTTTTTTTTGTGTGTTATTTCTTACATTATTAGCCCACAATGTTTTTTGTTTTATTACATACAGACGGAAATAACTTTTAGATACCAGAGTGGCGGTAACTCACCAGCATTACAACCAGGAATACAACTTTCTAGAATTGGATCCTTCGTTCGCACCTCCCAGGTGAATTTAACTTATCCTAGAGGCTGTTCCAATACGCTGCCGGCGGAAAGAGGTATTCGGAGTGGACTTCTAGTCTGACTCAGGAGGCATGCACACCATCCACCGCTTCCGAGTATATTACTCGCTAATGTTCAGTCTCTGGACAATAAAGTAGACAAGCTCAGGGCGAGGATCTCCTTCCAGAGAGACATCAGTGACTGTAACATACTTTGTTTCATGGAACCATGGCTCTCTCCGGATATACTGTCCCCGTTGTTCAAGCTGCCCTGTGCAACTCGGTCCTGGACTTCCTGATGGGCCGCCCCCAGGTGGTGAAGGTAGGATACAACACCTCCACTTCGCTAGTCCTCAACACAGGGGCCCCACAAGGGTGCATGCTCAGCCCCCTCCTGTACTCTAATCCCATATCCTCCTGACTGCGTGGCCACACACGGCTCCAACTCAATCATCAAGTTTGCAGATGACACAACAGTAGTAGGCCTGATTACCAACAATGACGAAACAGCCTACAGGGAGGAGGTGAGGGCCCTGGCAGAGTGGTGCAAGGAGGATAACCTCTCCCTCAACATCAACAAAACGGAGCTGATCGTGGACTTCAGGAAACAGCAGAGGGAGCACGCCCCTATCCACATCCACAGTGGAGAAGGTAAAAATCTTCAAGTTAGTCGGCGTACACATCAGTGACGATCTGAAATGGTCCACCCACACAGACAGTGTGGTAAAGAAGTTGCAACAGCGCCTCTTCAACCTCAGGAGATTGAAGAAATTTGGCTTGGCCTCTAAGACCTTCACAAACTTTTACAGATGCACAATTGAGAGCATCCTGTCGGGCTGTATCACCGCCTGGTATGGCAACTGCACCGCCTGCAACCACAGGGCTCTCCAGAGGGTGGTGCGGTCTGCCCAACGTATCCCCGGGGGCACATTGCCTGCCCTCCAGGACACCTACAGCACCCGATGTCACAAAAAAGATCCAAAAAAGATCATCAAGGCCATCAACCACCCAAGCCACGGCCTGTTCACCCTGCTATCATCCAGAAGGCGAGGTCAGTACAGGTGCATAAAAGCTGGGACCGAGAGACTGAAAAACAGATTCTATCTCAAGGTCATCAGACTGTTAATATTATTAAATAGCCATCAGTAGCGGGCTACCACCCGGTTACTCACTCCTGCACCTTAAAGGCTGCTGCCCTATGTAGATAGACTAGAATCACTGGTCACTTTAATAATGTTTACATACTGCTTTACTCATCTCATATGTATATACTGTATTCTATTCTACTGTATTTTAGTCAATGCCACCTTTACTTTTAGATTTGTGTGTATTGTTGTGAATTGTTAGATATTACTACCCTATTGGAGCTAGGAACACAAGCATTTCACTACACCCGCAATAACATCTGGTAAATATGTGACCAATAAAATGTGATTTGATTTTATATCTTTTTTTTTTAACATAAAATTAGACATAATGATTATGGCTCTAGATTGCAGGAAAAAGCTGTTTCAGATTTTTTTAAAACAGGTGTTTAACATACTTTGTGCCCCCTCTAAAATAATGGTTGCATGTCGCCCCTGCTGAAATCCCATCCTGTCAGCATTTAATTACAGCAACATCGTGCAAGGCAATATCCACAATCTGATTATAGCTCCTCTCTGGTTGGGGAGGGGCTGCAATTTACATTTTGAACAGCAAATCAGATTGGATAATAGCTTAGAAAAACAAATATCTGATTCCAAAATTGGTAGCGGCAGAGTTTGAGTGATAGCCAAGAGGAATGTGTGAAGTGGTGGGGACTGAATCGTGCCTGGGCTGAACACCTCTAAGCAATCTCCCACCGTGTGTCACTTACTCACTTTAGTGGTTCGTCTCTACCAGGAGAGTAAAGAATGCGTTCATCAAAAAATAAGATTGTGTTTAGACCCCAAAGACTCATATAGGCTGCAATCCCCTACTTCATTTGTACATAAGATGAATGTTCCATTAGACGTTACGTAAAAGAACATACGACACGTATGTACACAATGCAGAGACGAGCTAACCCAGACACACATACATACATGCACACTTCCGCAAACACACAAACATCAATGCACATGCACATCCACACAACTGCACGTGCGTACAAAAACACACACAAATACACACTGGGCAGCAGTAGGCTACTTAATCACTGTGCTGTACCACATTAGAAGCAGTCACTGAACACTCAATTTTTCCTCCCTTCATCTATATCAAGGTCAGCAAGATAATGTCTGGTAAATAGGCTTTCAACCATCTGGGAAACAATGGGCTCCGTGCATGCTGTGAAGGCAGCATGCCATGACCAATTTCACACACAAAGCCCGCCGTATCTTATTGTATCAGAATGTCCCGTTTAACAGAATGTCCTCTTCAATCTCTGTATTTTGCCTGTGTGCTTGAGGTGAATGTATATATAATTCAGCTATACTACTATGGTGACGTCTTTTTCTATCAGCTATAGTGATGTATTTCAAGTCGGGTTTCGGATGATTGCAAACTAGACAAGCAATCGAACACGGAACCTTATGGAAGATAGAAGGGTCCTATAGCCCTCAAGGCTAGGGGGGTTTAACGCCTGTGCAGCACCCTGAAGGCTGCAGCTTTGATTGGATGTAAAAGAGAAAGCGGGGTTTTGGTCTTACCAAGCCTGCTCCATGACACGATGGGGCGGGGATATCCTGTGGCAACACATTCCAAGATGGCCGTCTGGTGAACGGTGAGAGTGAGGTTTTCAGGACCCACGAGGATCATGGGCTCTTTGTAAACAGAAGACTGGGAGACTGGGGGCAAGAGGGGGAGGGGGGAGTTACGCAAGCGTAAGTGTGCGAGAGCTTTATGGATTGCAACATTTAATTGGATTTCACCGTTGCGCATCATCTCCAGCGCGAGCATCTTGGCAGTAAGGCTGTGTGAGATGATGCAGGGCCACATATTTGTGCGGTGGGTGGGTATCCAGGGAAGGTGTGTATGTGTGTGTGTACATATATATGTACGTAGGAGTATTGAGACCTGAGACGGTGAGACGAGCCCCGGCACTGTGCTTTACTCCTGCACTGTTGTGGGCCACACAGCAGAACACACCACTATCCTCCTGACGCAGACCTGTGATCTGCAGGACACCAGTGGGGAGCAGGGTATACCTGACAGAGAGGGTGGGAGAGAGAGAGGGTGGGGGAGGGAGGGCAGAGGAAGAAAGGGAAAGAGAGAAAAAGAGAGAGGGGGGAGAAGAGAGAGATAGAGGGAGAGAAAAAGAAAGAGAATCAAGGGAGTAGATCATTGTTGGCTTAATTAAGTGTGTTTACACACGCAACATAAACTCCATTTCAAACAGCTAGACAGACACAAGGGAGGCAACAGCACACTGGATTCCAGGTGGTGAGGTTTGGCAGGGTAACAGTTAAGTGAAAGTTGTGAAGCTGCTACCGTGAATTTGCTTCTAGACAGACAGAGTTTTGTGTGCAGGTACAGTGGACCTACAGTAGTTGGTAGGGACAGCTGAGGTGATTAACACAGAGGAACCCTACTTTACTGTACCTCTCATCCTTAGTGTCCACGGAGCGGCCATCTTTCTCCCAGCTGATGGCAGGCTCAGGCAGGCCGTGAATCTGGCACTGGAACCGCCCAACGCCCGCCTCCTCCGCACGCACTGACCGCGGCTGGACATGGAACTCCGCCATCGCTGGAGAGAAAGGGGAGATGCAGTGGTCAATTCAATGTTTGAAAACCTATGCAACATTTTCTTTTTTTCCAGAGCATCTTTCATAAAGGCCTACAGTAAATATTGCTGCCATGTATAGTAACAGTGTACTACTGTCCTAAACTCAGTGGCACACCAACCCAGTGAATCATAACCAATTACCAGGGAGGTATTACCTACAGTTTATTCGTCTTTTTATACCCATTCCCACACTAGAAGGCAATTAACTTATTGGCCAAAAATAAGATTTAAAAAAAGGAAATAATGGCTCCATCTTTCAGTGGAATGAGTCATAATCCAGTGGCTTTATCTAAAGCAACACTGGGCAGCTCTTAACCTTGAGCAGACGCATTGCAATAAAATGAACCAAATGAGCAGCCGAGACTACAGTCTGACCAGGGCAGGGAGCTGCCATGTGGTTAGGCAATTACCAGTGTTCTGCTGTCAGCAATCACTGTGCAGGAAACCCTAGTGATCATTACCCCTAGTTCTAGGGGAAAGCCTGTGTTTGGATAATCTGGCCCTCATCAGTGACACAGTAAATGAAAGGTTCCTAGGTAGCCGTGACACTGAGTAAATGAGAGGCTCCTAGTTAGCTTCGGATCATACCCTATTTTTTATTTTACCTTTATTTAACTAGGCAAGTCAGTTAGGAACAAATTCTTATTTTCAACGACAGCCTAGGAACAGTGGTTTAACTGCCTTGTTCAGGGGCAGAACAACAGATTTTTACCTTGTCAGCTCAGGGATTTGATTTTGCAACCTTTCAGTTACTAGTCCAATGCCCTAACCACTAGGCTACCTGCCGCCCCTATGCTATGCTAACAAACACAGCTGGGCTCAGAGAGAGAGAGAGAGAGAGACCTCTGACAACAAAGAGTAAAGAGTAAACACTGAACCACTGTAGTGAGTGCTCCATCAGGTGGGGAGGGACATTTATATACATACAGTAGGGTTCTGGGGGAGAGTAATGACAGTGTGAGTGGCCAGGCCGGGGCTGCAGATGTACTGTAGTGATGTGGCCAAACAACGGACAATCAGCCAGACAGTCAGCCAGGCCCAGGCAGGCACTTCACTTCCTGAACTAGATAAATTAGATAAATTATGTCCAATTAGCTCCCTTACTGTTCCCAGCAGGTGGGAGAGGACAGTGATGTAGGGAAGGAAAGGGCCAGGTGGAAGAGGACTGTGATGTAGGGGAGGAAGGGGCCAGGTGGGAGAGGACAGTGATGTAGGGAAGGAAGGGGCCAGGTGGGAGAGGACAGTGATGTAGGGGAGGAAAGGGCCAGGTGGGAGAGGACAGTGATGTAGGTAAGGAAAGGGCCAGGTGGGAGAGGACAGTGATGTAGGGGAGGAAGGGGTCAGGTGGAAGAGGACAGAGATGCAGGGGAGGAAGGGGCCAGGTGGGAGAGGACAGTGATGTAGGGGAGGAAGGGGCCAGGTGGGAGAGGACAGTGATGTAGGGGAGGAAGGGGTCAGGTGGAAGAGGACAGAGATGTAGGTAAGGAAAGGGCCAGGTGGGAGAGGATAGTGATGTAGGTAAGGAAAGGGCCAGGTGGGAGAGGACAGTGATGTAGGGGAGGAAGGGGCCAGGTGGAAGAGGACAGTGATGCAGGGGAGGAAGGGGTCATGTGGAAGAGGACAGAGATGCAGGGGAGGAAGGGGTCAGGTGGGAGAGGACAGTGATGTAGGTAAGGAAAGGGCCAGGTGGGAGAGGACAGTGATGTAGGGGAGGAAGGGGCCAGGTGGAAGAGGACAGTGATGCAGGGGAGGAAGGGGTCATGTGGGAGAGGACAGTGATGTAGGTAAGGAAAGGGCCAGGTGGGAGAGGACAGTGATGTAGGGGAGGAAGGGGTCAGGTGGAAGAGGACAGTGATGTAGGTAAGGAAAGGGCCAGGTGGGAGAGGACAGTGATGTAGGGGAGGAAGGGGCCAGGTGGGAGAGGACAGTGATGTAGGGGAGGAAGGGGCCAGGTGGGAGAGGACAGTGATGTAGGGGAGGAAGGGGCCAGGTGGGAGAGGACAGTAATGTAGGGGAGGAAGGGGCCAGGTGGGAGAGGACAGTGATGTAGGGGAGGAAAGGGCCAGGTGGGAGAGGACAGTGATGTAGGGGAGGAAGGGGCCAGGTGGGAGAGGACAGTGATGTAGGGAAGGAAAGGGCCAGGTGGGAGAGGACAGTGATGTAGGGGAGGAAGGGGTCAGGTGGGAGAGGACAGTGATGTAGGGAAGGAAGGGGCCAGGTGGGAGAGGACAGTGATGTAGGGAAGGAAAGGGCCAGGTGGGAGAGGACAGTGATGTAGGGGAGGAAGGGGTCAGGTGGGAGAGGACAGTGATGTAGGGGAGGAAGGGGTCAGGTGGGAGAGGACAGTGATGTAGGGAAGGAAGGGGCCAGGTGGGAGAGGACAGTGATGTAGGGGAGGAAGGGGCCAGGTGGGAGAGGACAGTGATGTAGGGAAGGAAAGGGCCAGGTGGGAGAGGACAGTGATGTAGGGGAGGAAGGGGCCAGGTGGGAGAGGACAGTGATGTAGGGAAGGAAGGGGCCAGGTGGGAGAGGACAGTGATGTAGGGGAGGAAGGGGCCAGGTGGGAGAGGACAGTGATGTAGGGAAGGAAAGGGCCAGGTGGGAGAGGACAGTGATGTAGGGGAGGAAGGGGTCAGGTGGAAGAGGACAGTGATGTAGGGGAGGAAGGGGCCAGGTGGGAGAGGACAGTAATGTAGGGGAGGAAAGGGCCAGGTGGGAGAGGACAGTAATGTAGGGGAGGAAAGGGCCAGGTGGGAGAGGACAGTGATGTAGGGGAGGAAGGGGCCAGGTGGGAGAGGACAGTAATGTAGGGGAGGAAAGGGCCAGGTGGGAGAGGACAGTGATGTAGGGGAGGAAAGGCCAGGTGGAAGAGGACAGTGATGTAGGGAAGGAAGGGGTCAGGTGGGAGAGGACAGTGGTGTAGGGGAGGAAAGGGCCAGGTGGGAGAGGACAGTGATGTAGGGGAGGAAGGGGCCAGGTGGGAGAGGACAGTGATGTAGGGAAGGAAAGGGCCAGGTGGAAGAGGACAGTGATGTAGGTAAGGAAAGGGCCAGGTGGAAGAGGACAGTGATGTAGGGGAGGAAGGGTCAGGTGGGAGAGGACAGTGATGTAGGGGAGGAAAGGGCCAGGTGGGAGAGGACAGTGATGTAGGGGAGGAAGGGGCCAGGTGGAAGAGGACAGTGATGTAGGTAAGGAAAGGGCCAGGTAGGAGAGGACAGTAATGTAGGGGAGGAAAGGGCCAGGTAGGAGAGGACAGTGATGTAGGGGGGGAAAGGCCAGGTGGGAGAGGACAGTGATGTAGGGGAGGAAGGGGCCAGGTGGGAGAGGACAGTGATGTAGGGGAGGAAGGGGCTAGGTGGGAGAGGACAGTGATGTAGGGGAGGAAAGGGCCAGGTGGGAGAGGACAGTGATGTAGGGGAGGAAGGGGCCAGGTGGGAGAGGACAGTAATGTAGGGGAGGAAAGGGCCAGGTGGGAGAGGACAGTGATGTAGGGGAGGAAAGGCCAGGTGGGAGAGGACAGTGATGTAGGGGAGGAAAGGGCCAGGTGGGAGAGGACAGTGATGTAGGGGAGGAAAGGGCCAGGTGGGAGAGGTCAGTGATGTAGGGAAGGAAAGGGCCAGGTGGGAGAGGACAGTGATGTAAGGGAGGAAGGGGAATTTGAAATAATGCTATAATTTCACAAAATGTAACAACAACAGACAGCACGCAGTTGTTCTCAGGGTGCTATTCTAACAGCAGACTAGGCTAATAACAGACTAAGCTAACAGTAGCCTAGGCTAACAGCAGACTGGGCTAACAGCAGACTAGGCTAACAGCAGACTAGGCTAATAACAGACTAAGCTAACAGTAGCCTAGGCTAACAGCAGACTGGGCTAACAGCAGACTAGGCTAACAGCAGACTAGGCTAATAACAGACTAAGCTAACAGTAGCCTAGGCTAACAGCAGACTGGGCTAACAGCAGACTAGGCTAACAGCAGACTAGGCTAATAACAGACTAAGCTAACAGTAGCCTAGGCTAACAGCAGACTAGGCTAATAACAGACTAAGCTAACAGTAGCCTAGGCTAACAGCAGACTGGGCTAACAGCAGACTAAGCTAATAACAGACTAAGCTAACAGCTGCCTAGGCTAACAGCAGACTAGGCTAACAGCAGACTAAGTTAACAGTAGCCTAGGCTAACAGCAGAAGTGAAGGAGGAGTCTGATGTTCGCCATCATTGAACTGATTCTGTTCACAAAAACGTTTTCTGGCGAGTGTTTTGCATTGATTAGTGTCAGTCTTGTGGACCGCCTGTAGGTTAATCACTACTTGAATGCGGGGGAAATAGCACACCGTTGTCTGGGCTACATGCGCTAGGATAGTAGAATGCCTTTTCATGTAAAACGCAACCCATAACCCATTGCCCATGAGAGAGAAAATTAGCTTAAAAATAAAACAATCACTTTGTGCGTCCTCAGAACTGTAGACTACATTTCCAGTGTGCAACTGTAAACAATGTACTGTCAAAGCCACGTGAGGTCTGAAACAGCAGTAGCTGAGTGCACCGGACATAAACACTACATTCTAAAGTTTGTTGTTTTATTAAATTAAGCTTTTCAAATGTCATGGCATATCCTTGTGTGTAACAATGTAACATGGACAATTGAATTGAATTTAGACAACTATTTTTAAATAGACATAGAAACATAGAAACATAGAAAGCAAACTATGTTCTGGGTGTGACACAACCTTACTTAATGGTGACTGACAGTCCAGTCTGGCTCACTCCAATTGTTAACACATACTGTATCAGTGTGAAGCAAACCTCCCCAGAATGACAACATACATAGCCACAGTGAATTTGTTCATCTCCATAGGTGTAAATTGACATTTGGGGCAATCTCGCTTCATACATGTAAAATATATGTTTTTTTTATTTCACCTCTATTTAACCAGGTAGGCCAGTTGAGAACAAGTTCTCATTTACAACTGCGACCTGGCCAAGATGAAGCAAAGCAGTGAGACAAAAACAACAACAGAGAGTTACACATGGGATAAACAAATGTACAGTCAGTAACACAATAGAAAATCTGTATACAGTGTGTGCAAATGAAGTAAGGAGGTAAGGCAATAAATAGGCCACAGTGGCGACGTAATTACAATTTAGCATTTAACACTGGAGTGATATATGTGCAGATGAGGATGTGTAAGAAGAAATACTGGTGTGCAAAAGAGCAGAAAAAATACAAATAATAAATTAAATAAATAATAATAATATATATATATATATATGGGGATGAGGTAGGTAGTTGGTTGGATGGGCTATTTACAGATGGCCTGTGTACAGCTGCAGCATTCGGTAAGCTGCTCTGACAGCCAATGCTTGAAGTTAGTGAGGGAGATATAAGTCTCCAACTTCAGTGATTTTTGCAATTCGTTCCAGCCATTGGCAGCAGAGAACTGGAAGGAAAGGTGGCCAAAGGAGGTGTTGGCTTTGGGGATGACAGTGAAATATACCTGCTGGAGCGCGTGCTACGGGTGGGTGCTGCTATGGTGACCAGTGAGCTGAGATAAGGCGGAGCTTTACCTAGCAAAGACTTATAAATGACCTGGAGCCAGTGGGTTTGGCGCCGAATATGTAGCGAGGACCAGCCAACGAGAGCATACAGGTCGCAATGGTGGGTAGTATATGGAGCTTTGGTGACAAAACGGATGACACTATGATAGACTGCATCCAATTTGCTGAGGAGAGTGTTGGAGGCTATTTTGTAAATGACATCGCTGAAGTCAAGGATCGGCAGGATTCAGTTTTACGAGGGTATGTTTGGCAGCATGAGTGAAGGAGGCCTTGTTGCGAAATAGGAAGCTGATTCTAGATTTAATTTTGGATTGGAGATGCTTAATATGAGTCTGGAAGGAGAGTTAACAGTCTAGCCAGACACTTAGGTATTTATAGTTGTCCACATATTCTAAGTCAGAACCGTCCAGAGTAGTGATGCTGGACGGGCGGGCAGGTGCGGGCAGCGATCGGTTGAAGAGCATGCATTTAGTTTTACTAGTATTTAAAAGCAGTTGGAGGCCACGTAAGGAGTGTTGTATGGCATTGAAGCTCATTTGGAGGTTTGTTAACACAGTGTCCAAAGAAGGATCAGATGTATACAGAATGGTGTCGTCTGCGTAGAGGTGGATCAAAGAATCACCCGCAGCAAGCGCGACATTGTTGATATATACAGAGAAAAGAGTCGGCCCGAGAATTGAACCCTGTGGCACCCCCATAGAGACTGCCAGAGGTCCGGATAACAGGTCCTCCGATTTGACACACTGAACTCTATCTGAGAAGTAGTTAGTGAACCAGGCGAGGCAGTCATTAGAGAAACCAAGGCTGTTGAGTCTACCGATAAGAATACGGTGATTGACAGAGTCGAAAGCCTTGGCCAGGAAGATGAAGACGGCTGCACAGTGCTGTTTTTTATCGATGGTGGTTATGATATCGTTTAGGACCTTGAGTGTGGCTGAGGTGCACCCGTGACCAGCTCGGAAACCGGACTGCATAGCGGAGAAGGTACGGTGGGATTCGAGATGGTCGGTGATCTGTTTGTTCACTTGGCTTCCGAAGACTTTAGAAAGGCAGGGCAGGATGGATATAGGTCTGTAAATAACAGAACATACTGTAGGTTTATGCTTCAAACAACGTAATCTCTGGAAGAGAACATGGCAGAATCCACAAAAACACCTGTGCAGATACATCCATAATGTGTGCTTCCTCATTCAGCAGCTGCATTTCACATATCAGCTCCCTGTGGAACAAAGCAGTGATGTGTGCTTGGTGCTGTGATGTGGGGGGTGGGGCATACAACACAAACTCAATTAGAGAGAGGCCTGTCTTTTTCTCAGCTCTCCCACCATCTTCAAGACAAGTGCACTTATTTAAATGTCAACCATAATTAACTTGGACCAAGCAGGACTTATCTGAACACTCTTAGCATAACAAGAGGCCTAGACCCCCTCCTTGCTCTGTTCCTCTGTTCTTTTTCAACTGGTAAATGTATTTAAGCTAAGCTAGAACCCCGCGCGGCTCTACGGATCCCACAGAAAGCTCGCTATGTCCGGAGCGGATCAGCCTTCACACAGTCGTTTTTGTAGCGTGTTGTTTTTGTTAGCCCCAATTCCCCGAAAAACAAAGGCGGAGGGATGGAGTTAGTAAAAAAGAGAAAGATTCTGAACTGTAATGAGGCCTAGAGAGGGAAAAACATGTCACATTGATGGCCTTCTGGAAACGTGTAGGAGTGAGGAAGAAGACGAAGATGTACTGAAATCTTGCTGGAGCACTGTAAGCCCGCGCTGCACAGCGTCGTCAATTAACATTTAATAAGTTGCGTTTCAGTCTAAGCTCTAATGAGAAATGCTGCATTCCCTGTCAAGACTCCTAAAGTATCCAAATGGATGTATAGAGACCACCGTTCTGATTAAAATTTTACCAAGCTCATTTAGAATTCCTACACCCCTGGCTGCTTGCTCTTCAGAGGTTACATACAATAAAGGACAGGAATAAATAATCCTCCTGTAAAGCCCTACACATATTTTAGTAGCCTAATATTTCTTAATTACCACCAGTACTAAAATGATATTATTACTTTGCCTCTGACACTCTTATTCAGCATGGTAAATGTACTGTACAAGAAGTCAGATTCTTTTTTGTTTTCCCAGACACATTATACATTTAAACACCTCATTTTTAACTGAGACATTTTAGGATTATTGCCTCTCTCAAGGACCCAACTAAAATATCCTCACCTGGGATTAGCAACCTTGTGTGGCCATAAAGAGATTTGCCTAACCTCCTCCAATTGGCGATCTTCGTGGTCAATATTCGTTGGTATATAAAAAAAACATTGAACACAATCATGATACCAATAATTGCTTTTATTTCATCAGATGTATGTCCTTGAACCAATTACTTTAAACCACACACAGATGGAGTTAAAGGGATAATTTAGTTGCTAATGGCAGCCTGCAGTACCTCGGTCGGCCTACAATTTAAGCTACTCCATGACAGGAGGCAGCACTGAGCTAGCCTGCAACGTCACTTTCTAGAGTAGCTCAAACTGCGCATGCGATGTTTCCAAAAACTCTTCCATGTAGCAAAATGGTGACAGGCTGAAATGACACTTCCTGATCTTCAAATGCGCCACTAAGCATTCTCATAGGAAACAATGGGGTGACGTCATCAATGGCTTTGTCCATATTTTTTATTTTTTTTTTTTTTTTTTTTTTTTACAGTTTATGAGAATCACGTCCCAGTGACAGGCTCTGGGATTAAAACACTGTCAACCCCCAGTGGCTTTACCTTAAAATGACCATATCCAGCAGCACAGCTCTGAGCAGAGCCCCTCATTTACTGTAACTAGTATACCCTATATCATAATAATCAAATCAAAATCAAATCAAATTGTATTTGTCACATGCTTCGAAAACAACAGGTGTAGACTAACATTGAAATGCTTACCTACGAGCCCTTCCCAAAAATGCAGAGAGGCAAATCGAAAAATAAATACACAATGAATAACGATAACTTGGCTATTATATAAATATAAGCAGTGGCCACTGTAATCTAGAGCACTATAAGACTGTACGAGTGTCAGCAGAGGCTCCTGTGTAGAGCATTGATTTAAGGGGAGCCTGGAGGCAGTGTGGAGGTGGTGATACATATAGGTGTATTGGAACAGTCAGCCAAGGGAGCTTTGTGAACAGAACACCATGTACAGAAACAGAGAGAGAGGACTGAGCACATCCCTGATGTGATTAAAGCAGCTCCCTTTCTTTTCACACATGTATTCACAAGCAAGTACGCACACATACACCGATTACACGCTGCTGTTTGTGCGCAGTCCATGGCCAGCGCTGTCACAGGCACACAGAAGACACCGAGGCAAAAAGAGAGTGGGCAAAGAAAACAATGAGTAAAAAAAAGAGGGAACGATCACCTCCTTAAAGAGCTTCCTTTCTGTTGCAGCTGTGCCAAGTAGTCATCATGTCTCCTGATCTGGCTGTTGTGTGTCCCCGCAGACACGACCACCCCCCCAGAGGCTCCCTGCCCTCAACCCTCATGCATACAACATGGCGGGCTGCACATAGAGAGAGAGAGCGAGAGAGAGAGAGACAGAAAAAGAAAGAGAGAGAGAGAGCGAGAGAGAGAGAGAGAGAGAGAGAAAGAGAGAGAGAGAAAGAGAGAGGCCCACACCTCCACTCTCCTCCACACTGCCCGCCGCCATCACAGGAACACAGCCTGCTACAAATCCACACTGACACACAGCCCGGCCACACAGAAACACATAGACGAGAGACACATGCAGTATTTATACACAACAGCACAACACGGCTAGGAGGGTGAGTATAAACGTGGCTATATAAAACACAAACACACACACACACACACAGGTTGATCAGCGGTAGGTCAGTGTGACAGAAGGCAGGCAGTAGACTTGTTTTTATAACCCTTTTTATGATTCCTCATAGAGTGTTACTCTGGCAAGTGTTCAGAAACCCTAAGACATTATAACAGATCGTCCGTTCCCAGCACGGAGCCACAGTGTAAATTAAGCAGATCTAATTACGGGGATAGAAGGCTGAGAGAGGACAGGCTGAGAGATCCATCCATTAAGGAGTGCAGGGGGAGAGGAACGTGATGCTTGGATGCAGCTGGTTTCACAATGACAATCACCACAGGAGTGTGAACACTGAGAAAGTGATATGGAGAAGAAATCAGCGAGTTCCCACAGACCCTCTAATATGACACAGTTGCAGAGTGGGTCAAACCTGTCATTTTATCTCAGCCAGGCAGGGACTCCTCTCGACCCTCAGATTCCTGGAAGAGCCCAAAGGGCTTTTTATGACGTTCCACCAAATACCACAAAACCTGCTCAATGTCAAATGTGATCCAACAATTTCACATAGACTGTTGGACACAGATCCAGACCAACAGATAGTCAATAATGGAAATAGCCCAGATGGAGAGAGCTCTTGGGCTTGATTTGATTTGACAGTCAAAACACATTTATGTGACAACTACATGGGCAGTAAAATATCAAATTCCACCTATATGATAAGGCACTTCACGGGTTATACAGTGTCCCTGTGATGTACAGTATCAGCCAAAAGTTTGGACACACCTACTCATTCAAGGGTTTTTCTTTATTTTGTACTATTTTCTACATTGTAGAATAATAGTGAAGACATCAAAACTATGAAACAACACATATGGAATCATGAAGTAACCAAAAAGGTTCAACAAATCAAAATACATTTTATATTTGAGATTCTTCAAAGTAACCACCCTTGATGATTCTATGTGTTATTTCATAGTTTTGATGTCTTCACTATTATTTTACAATGTTCTACATTGTAAAATTAAAGAAAAACCCTTGAATGAGTGGGATTGTCCAAACTTTTGACTGGTACTGTATGTTTCCCCTGGATTAGATGGAATGAGCTGTCCTGATTCATTGATATGTGTAACGGGTGTCGTAATCCTCCTCCTCAAACGAGGAGAGGAGAGAAGGATCGAAAGACCAAAATGCAGCGGGTTGTGAATACATAATGAATTTTAATAAACAAGACGAAACTAAACACACGAAGAACACTTGATACTTTACAAAACAACAAAACGAAGTAAACAGACCTGGACACGAACTTACATACAACGTGAAGAACGCACGAACAGGAACAGACTACAAATACCTAACGACAATGAAACAGTCCCGTATGGTGCGCACATACACTGACACGGAAGACAATCACCCACAAACAAACAGTGAGAACACCCTACCTTAATATGACTCTCAATTAGAGGAAAACGCAAAACACCTGCCTCTAATTAAGAGCCATACCAGGCAACCCAAAACCAACATAGAAACAGAAAACATAGACTGCCCACCCAAAACTCACGCCCTGACCATCACACACATACAAAACAACAGAAAACAGGTCAGGAACGTGACAATATGACAGAGTTAACGGTGCCAGAAGAGAGACACACGTCGCTCCCCAGCACTCTCAAACCTCCAGCCTTCAATGATGTGAGGCTCCATTGAACTTCCATGTTATAATATTATTGTCCCCCCAACACTCCCCCACCCCCACCTCCCATCCATTCCACCCCCACCACCTCAAACCCTCTGGGCCCCCTCAGGCTCATGGGATCATCAGGCAGGGAGGGCACCCGTTGTTCTAGCACTCAAACCTCTTGCTCCTCTCCTCTCCTCCTAGTAAACCAGTATAATGGTAATGGTGGCCATAAATCACGCAGATGGTATATGATGCAAATCCAGTGTGGAGAGTCACTGCTTCAACATGCTTTAAATAGGCAACATGAAATAGCATTTTAGGCGCAGGGACTCTAGAGATAGCATTTGAATGTAGATGTGCTGTTTTATTGGCCCTAGACCCTCCTACCCTCCACCCTGACCGCTGCATTACTCTGCTGGTCTGTGGCACGTGTTGATCTCACCGGGGAGGGGGGGGGGGGGGGGGGGGGGGCTTGTATTGATGCTCTATACTGTACTCTGTCTTCTCCTGGCACTGCATCCCATTTTCTTCTTTTAACGCATTTGCCCATAAACGGTGGGACACGGCAGCTTCTGCGTAAGCACACGCATCACTCACCCTCACTGTCTCAGGGCTGGGGGCAGCCAGGCTCCTCCCACACGCATCACTGACCCTCACTGTCTCAGCGCTGGGGGCAGCCAGGCTCCTCCCACACGCATCACTCACCGTCTCAGGGCTGGGGGCAGCCAGGCTCCTCCCACACGCATCACTCACCCTCACTGTCTCAGGGCTGAGGGCAGCCAGGCTCCTCCCACACGCATCACTCACCCTCACTGTCTCAGGGCTGGGGGCAGCCAGGCTCCTCCCACACGCATCACTCACCCTCACTGTCTCAGGGCTGGGGGCAGCCAGGCTCCTCCCACACGTATCACTCACCCTCACTGTCTCAGGGCTGGAGGCAGCCAGGCTCCTCCCACACGCATCACTCACCCCCCCTCACTGTCTCAGGGCTGGGGGTAGCCAGGCTTCTCCCACACACTTCGCAGTAAATGAGAGGCTGAGGGTGAAGAACCAATGACACGCAGCGTAGCGTACACGCACACACACACACCTACTGTCTCAGCCCAGAGGTGATATCTGCATCTCATTCCAGGGTGCTGTACTTATCTAAGACTGGACCCTCTGATACTGATAGTCACCATGGTAATTTGCTTGTTGTCTTCCTGGCTAGAAGGAGATTCACTCTGTGTTTTACTCATCCTATCAGTCTACGGTACAGGGCCAATGTGAGTCACTGTCACCTCTCTGTCATTCAGATCAAGTACAACCCAGTTTTTCAGCTCAAGTAAAACCCATTTCCCTATAACATCTGTAATGTGTTTTACAATTGGATTTGGTTCCTCGCTGTATGTGGCTTGTCTGAACCATGCTTCCTCTAGCCGCTTGACGGTGATGCACCTTATTGAGAGGCGCCGTCTGTCCTAAATACAGTTATATTGATGGATTTGTTGGAGCGGGCGCAGTGCACACTATGCTAAATAAAGTTAGATGGATGGGTGTCATTAAACATGTCATACAGGGACATGGCGCAGGTAGCAGCAGCGTCAGACACACTCACTGCTGATCTATGGTAGGGCCACCAAAACACACCAGATCTCCTCCCATAGACTCACTACTGATCTATGGTAGGGCCACCAAAACACACCAGATCTCCTCCCATAGACTCACTACTGATCTATGGTAGGGCCACCAAAACACACCAGATCTCCTCCCATAGACTCACTACTGATCTATGGTAGGGCCACCAAAACACACCAGATCTCCTCCCATAGACTCACTGCTGATCTATGGTAGGGCCACCAAAACACACCAGATCTCCTCCCATAGACTCACTACTGATCTATAGTAGGGCCACCAAAACACACCAGATCTCCTCCCATAGACTCACTGCTGATCTATGGTAGGGCCACCAAAACACACCAGATCTCCTCCCATAGACTCACTACTGATCTATGGTAGGGCCACCAAAACACACCAGATCTCCCTCCCATAGACTCACTACTGATCTATGGCAGGGCCACCAAAACACACCAGATCTCCTCCCATAGACTCACTACTGATCTATGGCAGGGCCACCAAAACACACCAGATCTCTTCCCATAGACTCACTACTGATCTATGGTAGGGCCACCAAAACACACCAGATCTCTTCCCATAGACTCACTACTGATCTATGGTAGGGCCACCAAAACACACCAGATCTCTTCCCATAGACTCACTACTGATCTATGGTAGGGCCACCAAAACACACCAGATCTCCTCCCATAGACTCACTACTGATCTATGGTAGGGCCACCAAAACACACCAGATCTCCTCCCATAGACTCACTACTGATCTATGGCAGGGCCACCAAAACACACCAGATCTCCTCCCATAGACTCACTACTGATCTATGGTAGGGCCACCAAAACACACCAGATCTCTTCCCATAGACTCACTACTGATCTATGGTAGGGCCACCAAAACACACCAGATCTCCTCCCATAGACTCACTACTGATCTATGGTAGGGCCACCAAAACACACCAGATCTCCTCCCATAGACTCACTACTGATCTATGGCAGGGCAACCAAAACACACCAGATCTCCTCCCATAGACTCACTACTGATCTATGGTAGGGCCACCAAAACACACCAGATCTCCTCCCATAGACTCACTACTGATCTATGGTAGGGCCACCAAAACACACCAGATCTCTTCCCATAGACTCACTACTGATCTATGGTAGGGCCACCAAAACACACCAGATCTCTTCCCATAGACTCACTACTGATCTATGGTAGGGCCACCAAAACACACCAGATCTCTTCCCATAGACTCACTACTGATCTATGGTAGGGCCACCAAAACACACCAGATCTCCTCCCATAGACTCACTACTGATCTATGGTAGGGCCACCAAAACACACCAGATCTCCTCCCATAGACTAACTACTGATCTATGGCAGGGCCACCAAAACACACCAGATCTCCTCCCATAGACTCACTACTGATCTATGGTAGGGCCACCAAAACACACCAGATCTCCTCACATAGACTCACTACTGATCTATGGTAAGGCCACCAAAACACACCAGATCTCCTCCCATAGACTCACTACTGATCTATGGTAGGGCCACCAAAACACACCAGATCTCCTCCCATAGACTCACTACTGATCTATGGTAGGGCCACCAAAACACACCAGATCTCCTCCCATAGACCCTCATTATAGAGCAGGGAACTCTTAGCCTATACACAGAGAGAGTCTAGTCTATATCTACCGAGGAGTCTATTTATAGTCTGTTTCAACTAGTCTACTTCTCCCTAAGCACAACCAAATATGAGCTGATTAGACCTCCTCATAAAAGACATCCCCAATAGCCACACGGTCGCAAGGCCGTGGGTATACACACCAAAGGCTTTGTGTTTGTGTGTGAAGGGTTAGTGTGTCTTCATCCTTCTGTAGATGCTGTTGAACAGAAGAAGAGGCCAGCGATGCTCTTCTCTTGTTAAGGATCTCTGGTGTCATAGCTTCATGTGGACATAAAGGCATGGTGGTGACTGAAGGACAAAAACGACACCACCACAGAGCAGCTAATTGGCGCATTATTGGGACTACAGGTCTTTGAAAAGGACATGTAAAGATAAGACCTTTTTCATATTGTAAATAACAACTGTGGCTGAGGCCTCAGAGCACTCTGTGTTAGTATCCAGAGCTATACATTAGTAGCCCGAAGAGAGGAAGATAGCGAGGTCATTAGGAGACAACCATAAAAGCTTTGTTCTGATGAAATGGAGCCAGCCAGAGAGGCTGCTGGGAAAGCCCTGTCACTCATTATGTAACCTAACATAGCAGTCGTAAAAATACATCTGTTTTTCAGGAGAAATGGAAGTTAGGTTGAAAATACTGTATCCTTGAAAACCAGAAACATTTGCTTTCTGACGACCCCACGGAGAGTGATCTGCCTGTTGTAGTGAAGTGAGGGCGTTGGCCCCCCTCCCTGGCCCCTCCACCCAGGGACAAAGAGTGGTGCAGCCTCTGGGCCCCACAGCAGCCACGGCCCCAACCCTAAGCGAAGAGGAGGCTCTCTCTCTCTCTCTCTCTCTCTCTCTCTCTCTCTCTCTCTCTCTCTCTCTCTCTCTCTCTCTCTCTCTCTCTCTCTCTCTCTCTCTCTCTCTCTCTCTCTCTCTCTCTCTCTCTCTCTCTCTCTCTCTCTCTCTCTCTCTCTCTCTCTCTCTCTCTCTCTCTCTCTCTCTCAACACCGAGCCTCTCTACATACATAAGCATGCAGGCCTAATTAAAGTGGGGCCCATTAAAACACAACAGATGCTGAAAATTAAGAGATTATTTAAATGACTGTGACAGAAAGGACAGGGGAGGGGAGGAGAAAAGCGAGGGAGGTAGAAAATAAGAAAAAAAGAAGGACAGAAAGAAAATAGGCGGGCGCACGCAAAGTTGCATACCATTACAAATTAATTAGCAGCGTTTTTCCACTGTTGATGCAGTCATTGTTAATATTTTGTGCATGTCATTAGTAGATGTTTACGGGCGCTGTGCGCAAAATGCAACAAAGACGAGCCTTGATGTGCGAGAATAAAAAACCCCAGAGAGGACTGTTTGTTTTAATAATTGATTGGCCAGAGATATGCATGCTCATTAAGTCACTTCAAACACAGCAGTTAACAATCACACAGAGACCATATGAGTGGCAGTGACAAACATGCTTAGAAGGGGCTGAGGCAACCCTCACCGTGGCCCAGCTCTCGCTGTTTGTGTATGTTTGTGTGTGTGGCAACAGAGCCCCTGTCTTCCCAGGCTGAATCCCCTCAACCTGCCTGTCACTTACAACACAGAACAGTACGGCAGAACAGAACACATCAGAATACAACAGAGTAGACCAGGCCAGAGGCTCAACAGTTCTCAGAAAACTAGGCCGCTGCCACTGCCACTCATTTAATATCTCATTAGCTTTGGATCACACAAGGCCTCACCTCCCCACCCTGGGTTCAGAGGAACCCTCTTCCTTCCACTGTGGAACACAGGGGAGAACAGAGAGACGTGTTTGTATTCACATTCAGGCTTCGTAAACTAAATAAATCACGAGGTTACCCTGTGGATGCCTCGGTGCAGTGACAGAGAGGAGATGCATCTTTCAAAAAGATAAAAGTCCTCCAACAAAGTTTGGAACTTCTTAGTTCTGTTGGGAGTGTTTACAGGGCAGCTTGTGGTCACAACACCTCTGTCAGTTGGGTTAACACCGCCACCTGTTGAGGTGGTGTGGGACAACGGCACACGTTACATTCACTGCATCTTCACCACAAAAGTTTCTTTCCACGGACTGTAGCCTAAACTGGGACACAACATGGCCCATTCAAAGCCTATTATCCTGCGCCTGTACGTACAAAAAATAACCAAGAGGGCTTTCAGCTGGGACACACAAGCAACACTAGTTTACTCCCATTCTATTGGGGCCTGGAATTCTCCACTTGAAAGAACCTGATCTCCTCTTAACCTGCCCCCTCTCAGCGTGGCCCCCTTGCCAAATGACGCCCTCATTAAAGGCTTTGCACTGGGGATGGCTCCGGATGCAGCATGCCGATCTGGCTTTGACGGCCCACAGTCTCACCAGCTTGTCATTTCAAATCACCTTCTTCCTCTCAGCAACAACACTGGGGCTGTGGAGAGGGACTCTGGTGTTAATGGGGGTTTTGCGGGAAAGAATATGGCAGGAGCGAGGCGAGATGCGCCGAGGCTGAGGCTCGCCGTACCAGGAATCATTAAAGCAGCAGTGAGAGAAACACTCCCTGGCCGAGCGACACAGAGCACAGTGAGCTGAAACACTACAGCGTCCCGAGAGAGAGAGAGAACCACAGAGAGGTGGCGGGAGGGGGTATGGGGTGGGAGGGAGATGGAAAAAAAATAGGAGTGGAGGAGGGGGGGAATGAGGGCGAGAGGAAAGAGAGAGGGAGCAGGAAGGGGTGGAGGGATGGAGTGAGGGATCATGAAGACAGGAAAGGCAAACGAGGAAAGCAGAGGGTATGGGAATGTACGTACAGAGGAGGACACAGTAGATGAGGTAGAGAGGGAAACCTATTCTGCTCTGAACAGATTGCAAAGGCTGATGAAAGACAAACATTTTCACATTGAATGGCAATTTAATTACGCCACTATTATGCACATCCATGTCTTCAGGTTGGCCTTTTCACAGTTTTAATAATCAAATCACGCATCCCCCCTCGTAAAACAATACGCTCAACAAGCCATCCATCTCACTCAACCGTCAAAGCCATTTTCACTTAGTTCCTATCATCATTAGGTACACTACATTATATTTCCCCCTCATGTAGTCCATACTACAATCATCTACCTCTGCAACGGCAGGCAGTCATTCATTCACAGGGGGGCTATACTGAGCCATAACTAATGTACCTTCAAAAAGATTTCCACTATCTCGTCTTACAGACAGAAAATAATTTCAGCACCTGTTGGTGGAGACTATACATCCACGCTGTGGCCTAGGGCCACATATCTAATCAATATCACCAATAGCAGTTGATACAACTGGCTGTTATGAATTAAATGAGATGCGCTCTCTCTCGCTCGCTCTCTCTCTCTCGCTCTCTCTTGTCCTCCAGTCATTTCATTCACCTCCTCGCCAAGGAAACAATTCTGTTTTATTCCAATGAGGAAAAACCTGCCTCTTAAAGTGCCGATTTCTTTCTTAGTTTCCTTTCGTGTGGAGTTTGAAATATCGAAAACGCTTACTGACATCTGGGGTGAAATACCATTTATATTCAAATGGAAATGCCATTAGTTCTTTTCCTTGGCTTTTTTACTCCTTGTCGTTTTGTCACCACAGAAATTAAAAAGATGAATTTGGTGCTGGCTATACAGGCCCAGTTTTGAATAACAAAGTGGATGGACATTTGGCATCACAATCCTCCCCAGCCAAAGAGCCATTACTTCCCCCTCATTAGAGAGTAACTGCTGAGGGCCATTCTTTCTTAGGGCCACAGACGGGATAAATCTTTGATTCTCTTGCACTCAATGTTCATGGTCACCAGATCAGCCTAAACACTAGTCTATTTTCACACATTGGCAGAGGAAGTTTATAAAATGAACTTTATAAAATAGAAGTGCGATACCCTACTGTATGTATTAGAGTTGGTGTCATAGAGTTTGTTCCAGTGTTAGTGTGGTAGCAGTAAACTTGACAGTGGGCCTGGGGCTGGTGGGTCCGTGTGAAGAGGGAGTGTGAACAGGAGGTGACGGATGGCCCCACATCTGGCACTCCCACGTCCCTATGAAAGGAGTCTTGACCTGGGCGGGACGGCCCCAGTGCGCTCCACTGCACTTCACAGGACCCTGCATATTTGGGACCCCAAAATGGTGACGTAAATCACTGCCCCCCACCAACACACATGCACACCCACTGTGACACACACACACACACACACACACACACACACACACACACACACACACACACACACACACACACACACACACACACACACACACACACACACACACACACACACACACACACACACACACACACACACATGCTTGCGCACACACACACACACACACACACACACACACACACACACACACACACACACACACACACACACACACACACACACATACAGAGCCTTGCAAAAGTATTCATCCCCCTTGGCATTTTTTAAAAATGTTGTTGCATTACAACCTGCACTTTAAATGGATTTTGGGGGGGGATTTCATGTAATGGACATACACAAAATAGTCCAAATTGGTGAAGTAAAAAAAAATACTTGTTTCAAAAAATGTAATTAAAATCTGGCGCAAGAGAACAGGGGATGGGGATGAGAACAGGGAATGGGGATGTTTTCATCGGCAGGGACTGGGAAACTGGTCAGAATTGAAGGAATGATAGATGGCGCTAAATACAGGGAAATTCTTGAGGGAAACCTGTTTCAGTCTTCCAGAGATTTAAGACTGGGACGGAGGTTCACCTTCCAGCAGGACAATGACCCTAAGCATACTGCTAAAGCAACACTCGAGTGGTTTAAGGGGAAACATTTAAATGTCTTGGAATGGCCTAGTCAAAGCCCAGACCTCAATCCAATTGAGAATCTGTGATATGACTTAAAGATTGCTGTACACCAGCGGAACCCATCCAACTTGAAGGAGCTGGAGCAGTTTTGCCTTGAAGAATGGGTGCAAATCCCAGTGGCTAGATGTGCCAAGCTTATAGAGACCTACCCCAAGAGACTTGTAGCTGTAATTGCTGTAAAAGGTGGCTCTACAAACTATTGACTTTGGGGGGGTGAATAGTTATGCACACTCAAGTTGTAATTTTTGTCTTGTTTGTTTCATAATAAAAAATATTTAGCATCTTCAAAGTGGTAGGCATGTTGTGTAAATCAAATGATACACATTTTTATTCCAGGTTGTAAGGCAACAAAATAGGAAAAATGCCAAGGGGGTGAAAACTTTCGCAAGCCACTGTACATGCTAGCGCACAAACACAATAGATGGTACCATTAGGAATCAAAAGCTCTTGGCTTTGAGAGGGGAGGTCCACTGCTTCCCCCCTGAGTGACTACTGGCCCAACGTGGGCAAACGCCATGTGTCATTGTCACTGTTAGGGAGGGTCGCACCCCAGCACCCATGAAGATGAAATATATTCTAACTCATACTCTCACTGCCTTCACCATCTGTTAGTGGAACCATCCACCTGGTTCATGTGTTGGATGGAACCGCCACACAGACCAGACAGTGATTTAACCAGCCAGCTAAACAGGATATACCTAATGCATGACTTGAAGTGGTGTTGTGACTGAATTTAAATTGTACCTTTATTCAACTAGGCAAGTCAGTGAAGAACAAATTCTTATTTACAATGACAGCCTACCGGGGAACAGTGGGTTAACTGCCTTGTTCAGGGGCAGAACGACAGATCTTTACCTTGTCAGCTCAGGGATTCGATCCAGCAACCTTTCAGTTACTGGCCCAACGTGTTAACCACTAGGCTACCTGCCACCCCTAGGTGATGACTAATGGCCATCACCCTGGACGGCACTCTGTGATGAGACCAGAGAAAATCCCAGAGATCACGCTTCATGGGAGAATAGCTTGTTTCTTTTTTTTCTCCCTCTCTCCTCCAACCCTAGCCTCCCAGCCCCTACCCAAATGGCCATACGCTGTTGCAATCTTCGCTCTCTCTCTCTCACTACTCTCTCCTCTTCTATCCTATCATCTATCCCTTCTGCTAAATCCTTCTCCTTCCTGTCTCCTGGTTCTGCCTCTTCAACCCTACCCTCCTCCCTTTCAGCCTCCTTTGACTCCCACTGTTCCCTTTCCTCCCGGCCGCCTCGACCCTCCCTGCCTGCTCTATGGCTGAGAGACCCACTGCATGCTCACAAAACAGGGCTGTGGGCAGCTGAGCAAAAATGGAAGAAAACTTCTATTCCAGAGGACATTCTTCCACTCCCTCCTGTCTACCTTCTCTTTCTCTGTATCCGCTGCTAAAGCTGCTTTCTATCACTCTAAATTCCAAGCCTCTGCCTCCAACCCTGGGAAATTCTCTTCCACCTTCCCCTCCCTCTTCCCTCTCTGCGGACGACTTTGTCAACGACTTTGAAAAAAAGGTTGAAGACATCCTCACTTCATTCACTCAGCCTATAGAGTCTACTTTTCTTACTCGCACAGAACTACCCTACACCTTGACCTCTGTCTCCCCTCTCTCTCCAGATGTAATTGTGCGACTAGTGACGTCCAGCCAGCCAACAACCTGCCCACTTGACTCCATCCTCTCTTCCCTTCTCCAGACTATCTCTGGAGACCTCCCATTCCTCACTTCTCTCATCAACTCATCCCTGACCACTGGCTGCATCCCCTCAACATGTGATGTCTCTGACCAACTCTCTCGTTATCACTCTCAGAACAATCTTCTTGACCCTAACCAGTCAGGCTTCAAGACGGGTCAATCAACTGAGACTGCTCTCCTCTGTGTCACGGATGCTCTCTGCACTGCCAAAGCTGACTCTCTCTCCTCTGTTCTCATCCTCCTAGATCTATCTGCTGCTTTCGACACCATGAACTATCCGTGAACCCACCTCTCCATCCTCTCAGGATTGGACGTCTCAGGATCTGCACAGTTCCTAATCTAGGCCCTTGTCATATCCTGTCTGGACTACTGCAACTCTCTGTCGGCTGGGCTCCCTGCATGTGCCATCAAACCACTGCAGCCCGTTTGGTGTTCAACATTCCCAAGTTCTCTCATGTCAACCAGCTATTACATACACTCCACTGGCTTCCAGTCGAAGCTCACATCCACTACAAGACCATGGCGCTTGCCTACGGAGCAGCAAGGGGAACTGCCCCGCCCTACCTTCAAGCCTACACTTCAACCCGAGCACTCGGTTCTGGCACCTCTGATCTCTTGGCCGCCCCACCCCTACTCAGCCCAGTCAAATATCTTCTCTACCATGGCACCCCAATGGTGGAACCAGCTTCTCACTGATGCTAGGACAGAAGAGTCCTTGCCCATCTTCCGAAAATGTCTGAAACTCTACCTCTTCAAAGAGTATTTTAAAGAAGACATCTCAGTCTTACCCCCCCTCCTCCTACTAGCTCTGACTTTGCGGATAACTTCTTTATTGAGGAAAAATGTACTTAATACAACTGTGATATGTGGTAGTATCACCTAGCTACAGTGCATTTCTAAAGTATTCATCCCCCTTGTCGTTCTTCCTATTTTGTTGCATTACAACCTGTAATTTAAATGGATTTTTATTTGGATTTCATGAAATAGACATACACAAAATAGTCAAAATTGGTCAAGTGAAATTAAACAAATAACATGCTTTAAAAAATTATACAAAATAAAAACGGAAAAGTGGTGCATGCATATGTATTCACCCCTTTGCTATGAAGCCCCTAAATAAGATCTGGTGCAATCAATTACCTTCAGAAGTCACATCATTTGTTAAGTAATGTCCACCTGTGTGCAATCTAAGTGTCACATGATCTCAGTATATATACACCTGTTCTGAAAGGCCCCAGAGTCTGCAACACCAGTAAGCAAGGGGCTCCACCAAGCAAGCGGCACCATGAAAACCAAGGAGCTCTCCAACCAGGTCTGGGACAAAGTTGTGGAGAAGTACAGATCAGGGTTGGGTTATAAAAAAATATCAGAAACTTTGAACATCCCACGGAGCACCATTAAATCCATTATTAAAAAATAGAAAGAATATGGCACCCCAACAAACCTGCCAACAGAGGGCCGCCCACCAAAACTCACGGACCAGGCAAGGAGGGCATAAATCAGAGAGGCAACAAAGAGACCAAAGATAACCCTGAAGGAGCTGCAAAGCACCACAGTGGAGATTGGAGTACCTGTCCATAGGACCACTTTAAGCCGTACACTCCACAGAGCTGGGCTTTACGGAAGAGTGGCCAGAAAAAAGCCATTGCTTAAAGAAAAAAATAATCAAACACGTTTGTTGTTCACCAAAAGGCATGTGGGAGACTTCCAAAACATATGGAAGAAGATACCCTGGTCAGATGAGACTCAAATGTAGCCTTTTGGCCACCAAGGAAAAAGCTATGTCTGGAGTAAACCCAACAACTCTCATCACCCCGAGAACACCATCCCCACAGTGAAGGATGGTGGTGGCAGCATCATGCTGTGGGGATGTTTTCATCGGCAGGGACTGGGAAATGATGGATTACACTAAATACAGGGAAATTCTTGAGGGAAACCTGTTTCATTCTTCCAGAGATTTGAGACTGGGACGGAGGTTAACCTTCCAGCAGGACAATGACCCTAAGCATACTGCTAAAGCAACACTCGAGTGGTTTAAGGGGAAACATTTAAATGTCTTGGAATGGCCTAGTCAAAGCCCAGACCTCAATCCAATTGAGAATCTGTGGTATGACTTAAAGATTGCTGTACACCAGCGGAACCCATCCAACTTAAAGGAGCTGGAGCAGTTTTGCCTTGAATAATGGGCAAAAATCCCAGTGGCTAGATGTGCCAAGCTTATAGAGACATACCCCAAGAGACTTGCAGCTGTAATTGCTGCAAAAGGTGTCTCCACATAGTATTGACTTTGGGGGGGTGAATAGTTATGTACTTTCAAGTTTTCATTTTTTTTGTCTTATTTCTTGTTTGTCTCACAATAAAAACATATTTTGTGTCTTCAAAGTGGTACGCATGCTGTGTAAATCAAATGATACAACCCCCCCCAAAAAATATATTTTAATTCCAGGGTGTAAGGCAACAAAATAGGAAAAATGCCAAAGGGGGTGAATACTTTCGCAAGCCACTGTATCTTAAAATGAATGCACTAACTGTAAGTGGCTCTGGATAAGAGCATCTGCTTAAATGACTAAAATGTAAACGTAATATGTAGATTAGGTGCTGTGTTGTGTTGGTTCCTGTCGATGTTAAAGCAGAGTTTCACAGAGCGAGGCCCTGCTTGCCTCACAGCCACAATTTATTTCCCTGCTGCACTGATTAAACTCTTCATCCATATTCATGGCTGCCCTCCGCTCTGAGACGAGTCAGATGAAGGGATGACTAAAGGAGGGGCCGAGGCAGGGGAAAGAATGAGCAGAGGGAGAGAAAAAACAGGGGAATATATACCTTTCACATACCTGTATATTAAAAATAATTTATTGTCAACCCACAACCCTTGTCGACCCGCAACCCAAGCAGAAGGAGAAGCATTATGTAGGTACTGCACTAGAAGTGGCTCATTTCATATTGAGCGCTGTTGTTAAAAAACATTTAGACTCCCTTCCACTGCCAGCTACAGCGCCCTGTCCCCATGACTCAAAGCTATGCCCCAGCGTTTGCATGTGCTGACTGGTTGCCCCGGTGACCATCTGAAATAGGCAGGGAGGATGGCAGAGCCCCAGTAGTTAATATTGTGTTGTTCACTGGCAGGCCAGGCTGGCTCCCTGGCTGTCTGTAATACATCACTGTGTGTGGAGCACATGCCTGCCATCCACACTCCACATCTGCACTGGATATAGAACGCTTCCAAATCCTATGTTCGGCGTCCTTTGTTGTGTCGGTGAATTTAAGGAAAAAACTCCCAGCTCCCTCTCTCTCTCTCGCTTTCTACCTACTCTCTCTCTCTCTCTCTCTCGCTTTCTACCTACTCTCTCTCTCTCTCTCTCTCGCTTTCTACCTACTCTCTCTCTCTCTCTCTCTCTCTCTCTCTCTCTCTCTCTCTCTCTCTCTCTCTCTCTCTCTCTCTCTCTCTCTCTCTCTCTCTCTCTCTCTCTCTCTCTCTCTCTCTCTCTCTCTCTCTCTCAACTGTTCTCCCTCTACCCACTCTCTCTTGCTCTTTTGAAAGGATGGACAAGCAATTATGGATTTTAAATGAAAACCACCACATCGATGGAACATGAATGGGCTCCCACATCAAATACACATTTCCCCATCCCTCTGTATTTACCTAAATGCTGATAAAAGCTAGGGCGCTCCATTAAGGAGATGGATTTGTGAAGTAATACACCAACACGAATCCATCTGTTTCAAACATAAAAGCGGAGGGAAGAGGCTGAGTGAATAGCTCATAAAACAGTGTGATCGATGACCTCAGGATATCCATAATATATCCATTATACATTATGAAGCTCAAATCAGAGCTTGTTCGCAAGGTTCTTAGAGAGTCAGGTACACAGCCATTTCTAGGAAATCACCCATGTTACCTTAGAGACAAGAGAATCTCCTGCTCTATAGCACTGTCCCTCTTACACTGAGCCTAAAACACATACTGTATGCAGTATAAGGCATGATAGCATTAACACGTGCACATGGAAGCGCATGCACATGCACTCACACATACGTACAAAGGAGCGCACACGCACACGCACACACACACACACACACACACACACATACACACACACACACACACACACACACACACACACACACACACACACACACACACACACACACCCCTGCCTGCTCCGTCAACTCAACTGACAGCAGTAATGAGTTTCTTCTTCTTTCTCCTCTGCGTAAGCCAACTGGCACCGACTCAAGGGAATCTTTTAGGCTGAATTGCGGCCATTAATCACAATCTAGGGCAAGACTGTGCCATCACGTGTATGGCAAGCAGAGATGCGTTTACGGGGGGGTGCAATGACAATACAAGACAGAGGGGGAGCGGGAGCGCAAGGGACAGGGAGGAGGAGGGAGGGAGAAACAGAGAGAGATAGCGAACGAGATGGAGGAGGAGAGCGAGCGAGAGAGAGAGAAAAAAAGTAGTACGTAATGTTGCTTAATTCACCAGAATGACCTCACTGGTGAATCCTGTGTGGCTGCTACAGTGCAGCGGTTGGGTATTCCTCCTTCGCTGACAGACACGTTAAGCTGAATAGAGGAAGAGGACATAAAGCAAAACAAAAGCCCAGACGCCACACTATGGATATGAGCTCAATTACTGGGCGGAGCCCCTCGCTGCATCAATCACAGCCAACAAGCCAGACAGATATTGAGTGAGAAGGAGAGGCTATTCCTTACTTCAGAAAGCAACAGCACCCCAAAAACACTAACCACAGCACGCACGTAACACACACACACTCTGCCTTGGCGCTGAATAATGATCTTACATGCATAAATTAGGGAGTGTGCACCGGGGATAAATAAAGAGATACGATTCCCACTGAGCCAAAGGCAACAACAACACACTTGATGAAGCAGCCAGCTTGTATGTAGTATGTAGTGTATGTCTATGATGGAGGGAAGGACAGAGAGCCAGGAGGCAGAGAGCAGAGCAGAGTAGGAGTGTCTCTACCTCATCATAACTCTAAACTGGGCTACTGTACTCTATATACGGCCAGCCAGCTAGCCAGCCAACCAAGCGGCGGCCATCTTAAAATCTGGTTCTTTGTGACAGAGATGTTGTCAACATCGTGTCCTGCATCATGTCCTCTATCATAAGACAGCTGGCAGTTAGGTGGCTGCTCTCCCTCTTTTCTTTTCGTCCTTCCATTCTCCCTTTCCCTTCTTGTTCTCCGGCGAGTCCTCAAGCTGCCAGCTGACCGCGTTCACCAGGGACATCATCCCTCCCGTCGATCAGCAGGCCCCGCCCCTCCAGAGCAGGCTAATGCATATGAATTCATGCTAATATGAAGCGCACCGCCTCCCGCCTTTCTCTCGCTCTCAGTGTGTGTGTGTGTGTGTGTGTGTGTCGTTTCACCATACAGACACACAACCAGACCCTCAGTGTGGGGTCTAGGCCTATGCCAGCACCATGCAGCACACTGACAGCAGGAGGCATGGGAGGGAAATAAATACAAATGATAAATATAGGCTCTGTCACAATCACTTAGTATTCAACCTGGGTTAGATACAAAAGCCTGTTTGGCTGTTCCTCCTTATTCTCCTCCTCCGATCACAAATAAAAACATGCAAAGATGACATGTTTCTTTGTTATTTGTTTCATTATAAGGTTTTCTTGGTTTCATGAAATGTTGCTATTTCAGTCATACACTATGTGGACCAGCTTTAACTTTCTGTCCATCAGAGAAACTATTATATACCGAACTGAACATTAACACTCATTAAGATTAGAGTGGATTTACAGTCAGGAAAAAACTAACAGTTCTTTGAATAGGCTATAAGTCCCACTCAGTGAAGCCGGGTCTTAAACAAATCCAACCCGTAAACATCTGTCCCAGTAATTGTCAAAACCAGCCGTTTAAAACGGCCACTTCAATCTCCTAATGTCACTCTGAGCCTGGATTAAATGGGATTAGTTTCATTGTGATTGTACAAGCAGCTCCCTTTGGCTATGTGGCTACAGTCAAGAGGGGTGTGTTTTCACCTGTGAGCTACTTCACTTGAGTTAGTTCAGTGTTGAACACAGTATCCATCAAACCCACATACCAGCTGGTCCTAACACGCCTGGTCTAGTTCTCTCTGCCCTTACCTTCAGTTTGGTCAGCTCTCTTCAACATTTCACATTTCAGATCCACGTAAGGTAAGACGTCCAACATGTGAGTGTGAAACACACACACACACACACACACACACACACACACACACACACACATACACACACACACACACACACACACACACACACACACACACACACACACACACACACACACACACACACACACACAGGTTCCCTCCTTTTCCTGCTCAGCAAAGCCCATGGCCTCACGGTGAGGACTAAATAAAAGCTAGCAGAGAGACACAGAAACAGTGAAATGACAGAGCAGAGTACATAGCCAGCCTGTCTCTATTCTACCTGCCAGGATAAGGCTCCAGTACAGACCTGTATTGACCCCACGTCTTCCTCTTAGTGATGGGTATAAACGTCTTCCCCCCAGTGATGGGTATAAACGTCTTCCCCCCAGTGATGGGTATAAACATCTTCCTCCCAGTGATGGGTATAAACGTCTTCCTCTCAGTGATGGGTATAAACGTCTTCCTCCCAGTGATAGGTATAAACATCTTCCTCCCAGTGATGGCTATAAATGTCTTCCTCTCAGTGATGGGTATAAACATCTTCCTCCCAGTGATGAGTATAAACGTCTTCCTCCCAGTGATGGGTATAAACGACTTCCTCCCAGTGATGGGTATAAACATCTTCCTCCCAGTGATGGGTATAAACGTCTTCCCCCCAGTGATGGGTATAAACGTCTTCCCCCCAGTGATGGGTATAAACATCTTCCTCCCAGTGATGGGTATAAACGTCTTCCTCTCAGTGATGGGTATAAACGTCTTCCTCCCAGTGATAGGTATAAACATCTTCCTCCCAGTGATGGCTATAAATGTCTTCCTCTCAGTGATGGGTATAAACATCTTCCTCCCAGTGATGGGTATAAACGTCTTCCCCCCAGTGATGGGTATAAACGTCTTCCCCCCAGTGATGGGTATAAACATCTTCCTCCCAGTGATGGGTATAAACGTCTTCCTCTCAGTGATGGGTATAAACGTCTTCCTCCCAGTGATAGGTATAAACATCTTCCTCCCAGTGATGGGTATAAACGTCTTGCTCCCAGTGATGGGTATAAATGTCTTCCTCCCAGTGATGGGTATAAACGTATTCCTCCAAGTGATGGGTATAAACGTCTTCCTCCCAGTGATGGGTATAAACGTCTTCCTCCCAGTGATGGGTATAAACGTCTTCCTCCCAGTGATGGGTATAAACGTCTTCCTCCCAGTGATGGGTATAAACGTCTTCCTCTCAGTGATGGGTATGAACGTCTTCCTCCAAGTGATGGGTATAAACGTCTTCCTCCCAGTGATGGGTATAAACGTCTTCCTCCCAGTGATGGGTATAAACGTCTTCCTCTCAGTGATGGGTATAAACGTCTTCCTCCCTGTGATGGGTATAAACGTCTTCCTCCCAGTGATGGGTATAAACGTCTTCCTCCCAGTGATGGGTATAAACGTCTTCCTCCCAGTGATGGGTATAAACGTCTTCCTCTCAGTGATGGGTATAAACATCTTCCTCCCAGTGATGGGTATAAACGTCTTCCTCCCAGTGATGGGTATAAACGTCTTCCTCCCAGTGATGGGTATAAACATATTCCTCCCAGTGATGGGTATAAACGTCTTCCCCTCAGTGATGGGTATAAACGTCTTCCTCCAAGTGATGGGTATAAACGTCATCCTCCCAGTGATGGGTATAAACATCTTCCTCCAAGTGATGGGTATAAACATCTTCCTCCAAGTGATGGGTATAAACGTCATCCTCCCAGTGATGGGTATAAACATCTTCCTCCCAGTGATGGGTATAAACATCTTCCTCCAAGTGATGGGTATAAACGTCATCCTCCCAGTGATGGGTATAAACATCTTCATCCCAGTGATGGGTATAAACATCTTCCTCCCAGTGATGGGTATAAACATATTCCTCCCAGTGATGGGTATAAACGTCTTCCTCTCAGTGATGGGTATAAACGTCTTCCTCCCAGTGATGGGTATAAACATCTTCCTCCAAGTGATGGGTATAAACGTCATCCTCCCAGTGATGGGTATAAACATCTTCCTCCAAGTGATGGGTATAAACGTCTTCCTCCCAGTGATGGGTATAAAGTGATGGGTATAAACATCTTGCTCCCAGTGATGGGTATAAACGCCTTCCCCTCAGTGATGGGTATAAACGTCTTCCTCCCAGTGATGGGTATAAACGTCTTCCTCCCAGTGATGGGTATAAACGTCTTCCTTCCAGTGATGGGTATAAACGTCTTCCTCCCAGTGATGGGTATAAACGTCTTCCCCCCAGTGATGGGTATAAACGTCTTCCTCCCAGTGATGGGTATAAACGTCTTCCTCCCAGTGATGTGTATAAACGTCTTCCTCCCAGTGATGTGTATAAACGTCTTCCTCCCAGTGATGGGTATAAACGCCTTCCCCTCAGTGATGGGTATAAACGTCTTCCTCCCAGTGATGGGTATAAACGTCTTGCTCCCAGTGATGGGTATAAACGTCTTCCTCCCAGTGATGGGTATAAACGTCTTCCTCCCAGTGATGGGTATAAACGTCTTCCTCCCAGTGATGGGTATAAACGTCATCCTCCCAGTGATGGGTATAAACGTCTTCCTCCCAGTGATGGGTATAAACGTCTTCCTCCCAGTGATGGGTATAAACGTCTTCCTCCCAGTGATGGGTATAAACGTCTTCCTCTCAGTGATGGGTATAAACGTCTTCCTCCCAGTGATGGGTATAAACGTCTTCCTCCCAGTGATGGGTATAAACGACTTCCCCCCAGTGATGGGTATAAATGTCTTCCTCCCAGTGATGGGTATAAACGTCTTCCTCCCAGTGATGGGTATAAACGTCTTGCTCCCAGTGATGGGTATAAACGTCATCCTCCCAGTGATGGGTATAAACGTATTCCTCCAAGTGATGGGTATAAACGTCTTCCTCCCAGTGATGGGTATAAACGTCTTCCTCCCAGTGATGGGTATAAACGTCTTCCTCCCAGTGATGGGTATAAACGTCTTCCTCCCAGTGATGGGTATAAACGTCTTCCTCCCAGTGATGGGTATAAACGTCTTCCTCCCAGTGATGGGTATAAACGTCTTGCTCCCAGTGATGGGTATAAACGTCTTCCTCCCAGTGATGGGTATAAACGTCTTCCTCCCAGTGATGGGTATAAACGTCTTCCTCCCAGTGATGGGTATAAAGTGATGGGTATAAACATCTTGCTCCCAGTGATGGATATAAACGCCTTCCCCTCAGTGATGGGTATAAACGTCTTCCTCCCAGTGATGGGTATAAACGTCTTCCTCCCAGTGATGGGTATAAACGTCTTCCTCCCAGTGATGGGTATAAACGTCTTCCCCCCAGTGATGGGTATAAATGTCTTCCTCCCAGTGATGGGTATAAACGTCTTCCTCCCAGTGATGGGTATAAACGTCTTCCTCCCAGTGATGTGTATAAACGTCTTCCTCCCAGTGATGGGTATAAACGCCTTCCCCTCAGTGATGGGTATAAACGTCTTCCTCCCAGTGATGGGTATAAACGTCTTCCTCCCAGTGATGGGTATAAACGTCTTCCTCCCAGTGATGAGTATAAACGTCTTCCTCCCAGTGATGGGTATAAACGTCTTGCTCCCAGTGATGGGTATAAACGTCTTCCTCCCAGTGATGGGTATAAACGTCTTGCTCCCAGTGATGGGTATAAACGTCTTCCTCCCAGTGATGGGTATAAACGTCTTCCTCCCAGTGATGGGTATAAACATCTTCCTCCCAGTGATGGGTATAAACGTCATCCTCCCAGTGATGGGTATAAACGTCTTCCTCCCAGTGATGGGTATAAACGTCTTCCTCCCAGTGATGGGTATAAACGTCTTCCTCCCAGTGATGGGTATAAACGTCTTCCTCTCAGTGATGGGTATAAACGTCTTCCTCCCAGTGATGGGTATAAACGTCTTCCTCCCAGTGATGGGTATAAACGTCTTCCTCCCAGTGATGGGTATAAACGTCTTGCTCCCAGTGATGGGTATAAACATCTTCCTCCCAGTGATGGGTATAAACGTCATCCTCCCAGTGATGGGTATAAACGTCTTCCTCCCAGTGATGGGTATAAACGTCTTCCTCCCAGTGATGGGTATAAACATCTTCCTCCCAGTGATGGGTATAAACGTCTTCCTCTCAGTGATGGGTATAAACGTCTTCCTCCCAGTGATGGGTATAAATGTCTTCCTCCCAGTGATGGGTATAAACGACTTCCTCCCAGTGATGGGTATAAACGTCTTCCTCCCAGTGATGGGTATAAACGTCTTGCTCCCAGTGATGGGTATAAACGTCTTGCTCCCAGTGATGGGTATAAACGTCTTGCTCCCAGTGATGGGTATAAACGTCATCCTCCCAGTGATGGGTATAAACGTCTTCCTCCCAGTGATGGGTATAAACGTCTTCCTCCCAGTGATGGGTATAAACGTCTTCCTCCCAGTGATGGGTATAAACATCTTCCTCCCAGTGATGGGTATAAACGTCTTCCTCTCAGTGATGGGTATAAACGTCTTCCTCCCAGTGATGGGTATAAACGACTTCCTCCCAGTGATGGGTATAAACGTCTTCCTCCCAGTGATGGGTATAAACGTCTTGCTCCCAGTGATGGGTATAAACGTCTTGCTCCCAGTGATGGGTATAAACGTCATCCTCCCAGTGATGGGTATAAACGTATTCCTCCAAGTGATGGGTATAAACGTCTTCCTCCCAGTGATGGGTATAAACATCTTCCTCCCAGTGATGGGTATAAACGTCTTCCTCTCAGTGATGGGTATAAACGTCTTCCTCCCAGTGATGGGTATAAATGTCTTCCTCTCAGTGATGGGTATAAACATCTTCCTCCCAGTGATGGGTATAAACGTCTTCCTCCCAGTGATGGGTATTAACGTCTTGCTCCCAGTGATGGGTATAAACATCTTCCTCTCAGTGATGGGTATAAATGTCTTCCTCCCAGTGATGGGTATTAACGTCTTCCTCCCAGTGATGGGTATAAACGTCTTCCTCCCAGTGATGGGTATAAATGTCTTCCTCCCAGTGATGGGTATAATAATAATATATGCCATTTAGCAGACACTTTTATCCAAAGCATTTTACATATGGGTGGAACCAGGAATCCAACCCACTAACCTGACGTAGCAAAGGCCATGTTACAGAGGACCACAAACTACACATTTGCTAGTCTTAGGTACAGAGAGGGACGGGAGCCATCCCCCTGCCACTGCCTTTTCATTCTCAAATGACGCCTCAGCGGGCGAATAGAGTGGTCTAATACACTGTGGGGTTGTTATATCTCTTGGCAGTGCTGGAAATAAAAGAGTCGACTTTATGACTTACTTACACACTTTAATATCGCGTTTATAAATAAAAAAGCCTAAGACACATACATAAATATGATAAAGGCCTCTGGTTGGGAGGTGGATATAAATTCTTTATGTGATAGCAAAACTGAACATATCCTAACCCCTGGCACATAAGGAAACCAGAGGCACAGAATGTAACATAGAATCCCCAGGTCCCTGTTAACCTAGATTTGACATACATACCAAGTGCATTAAAAAAAGGTCATAATGACATCTATCATCTACAGTAGAGGGAATGTACATTAACTGTTGGAGTGAACTGCTAATGTGTGTGAGGAAAGAGAGAGAGAGAGAGAGAGAGAGAGAGAGAGAGAGAGAGAGAGAGAGAGAGAGAGAGAGAGAGAGAGAGAGAGAGAGAGAACGAGAGAGGGCGAGAGAGAGAGAGAACGAGAGAGGGCGAGAGAGATAGAGATAATTTAATTAAGAGAGAGAGCTAGAGAGAGACAGACAGAGAGACAAAGAGTGTTTGACTTGAACTGTGAGTGTACTATATAGGGGTAAATCTACGTGAAGGTTAGTGTAAGTGTGTAATCTAAGGCCACAGAGGGGCAGGCATGTTGTGTTCTAGCTGCAGAAGCATGAGCATTCAGCTACAGATAGTTGGGTCTCTCTCGCTTGCTCTCTCTCTCTCTCTGTGCATCATGCCTGCTTCATGTGGAAGGCTGCCGTTAAAACCAAGCTGGCGGGGTCCTCAGGACCACATTGGAATAGAATGTTTCTTCCTCGTTCAAGGTCCAACCTCCAGAGCTATAAGGGCCCGGAGCTCACTCCTTCCTCTTTCATCTTCTTTCAGCCTGTTTTACTCAAGGCTGTTTATTTGACTATGGCTATTCAGAACTACTCTGTTGTTCAAATTACCGTTGTCATGTTACCTACAGTATGTTACGTTATATTTCTGTCACGTTACCTACAGTATGTTACGTTATATTACTGTCACGTTACCTACAGTACGTTACGTTATATTACTGTCACGTTACCTACAGTACGTTACGTTATATTACTGTCACGTTACCTACAGTACGTTACGTTATATTACTGTCATGTTACCTACAGTATGTTATATTACTGTCATGTTACCTACAGTACGTTACGTTATATTACTGTCACGTTACCTACAGTACGTTACGTTATATTACTGTCCCGTTACCTACAGTACGTTACGTTATATTACTGTCCCGTTACCTACAGTACGTTACGTTATATTACTGTCATGTTACCTACAGTATGTTACGTTATATTACTGTCATGTTACCTACAGTACGTTACGTTATATTACTGTCATGTTACCTACAGTACGTTATATTACTGTCATGTTACCTACAGTACGTTATATTACTGTCATGTTACCTACAGTACGTTACGTTATATTACTGTCACGTTACCTACAGTATGTTATATTACTGTCACGTTACCTACAGTACGTTATATTACTGTCACGTTACCTACAGTATGTTACGTTATATTACTGTCACGTTACCTACAGTACGTTACGTTATATTACTGTCACGTTACCTACAGTATGTTATATTACTGTCACGTTACCTAAAGTACGTTATATTACTGTCACGTTACCTACAGTACGTTACGTTATATTACTGTCACGTTACCTACAGTACGTTACGTTATATTACTGTCATGTTACCTACAGTATGTTATATTACTGTCATGTTACCTACAGTACGTTACGTTATATTACTGTCACGTTACCTACAGTACGTTACGTTATATTACTGTCCCGTTACCTACAGTACGTTACGTTATATTACTGTCCCGTTACCTACAGTACGTTACGTTATATTACTGTCATGTTACCTACAGTATGTTACGTTATATTACTGTCATGTTACCTACAGTACGTTACGTTATATTACTGTCATGTTACCTACAGTACGTTATATTACTGTCATGTTACCTACAGTACGTTATATTACTGTCATGTTACCTACAGTACGTTACGTTATATTACTGTCACGTTACCTACAGTATGTTATATTACTGTCATGTTACCTACAGTACGTTACGTTATATTACTGTCACGTTACCTACAGTACGTTACGTTATATTACTGTCCCGTTACCTACAGTACGTTACGTTATATTACTGTCACGTTACCTACAGTACGTTACGTTATATTACTGTCACGTTACCTACAGTACGTTATATTACTGTCACGGTACCTACAGTACGTTACGTTATATTATTGTCCCGTTACCTACAGTACGTTACGTTATATTACTGTCATGTTACCTACAGTACGTTATATTACTGTCACGTTACCTACAGTACGTTACGTTATATTACTGTTATGTTACCTACAGTACGTTATATTACTGTCATGTTACATACAGCACGTTACGTTATATTACTGTCACGTTACCTACAGTACGTTATATTACTGTCATGTTACCTACAGTACGTTACGTTATATTACTGTCACGTTACCTACAGTACGTTACGTTATATTACTGTCATGTTACCTACAGTACGTTACGTTATATTACTGTCATGTTACCTACAGTATGTTACGTTATATTACTGTCACGTTAGCTTCAGTACGTTACGTTATATTACTGTCATGTTACCTACAGTATGTTACGTTATATTACTGTCCCGTTACCTACAGTACGTTATATTACTGTCACGTTACCTACAGTATGTTACGTTATATTACTGTCATGTTACCTACAGTACGTTACGTTATATTACTGTCACGTTACCTACAGTACGTTACGTTATATTACTGTCATGTTACCTACAGTATGTTACGTTATATTACTGTCACGTTAGCTTCAGTACGTTACGTTATATTACTGTCATGTTACCTACAGTACGTTACGTTATTTTACTGTCACGTTACCTACAGTACGTTACGTTATATTACTGTCATGTTACCTACAGTACGTTATATTACTGTCACGTTACCTACAGTACGTTACGTTATATTACTGTCACGTTACCTACAGTACGTTACGTTATATTACTGTCACGTTACCCACAGTACGTTATATTACTGTCACGTTACCTACAGTACGTTATATTACTGTCACGTTACCTACAGTATGTTACGTTATATTACTGTCACGTTAGCTTCAGTACGTTACGTTATATTACTGTCATGTTACCTACAGTATGTTATGTTATATTACTGTCACGTTACCTACAGTACGTTATATTACTGTCATGTTACCTACAGTACGTTATATTACTGTCATGTTGCCTACAGTACGTTATATTACTGTCACGTTACCTACAGTATGTTACGTTATATTACTGTCACGTTACCTACAGTACGTTACGTTATATTACTGTCACGTTACCTACAGTACGTTATATTACTGTCATGTTGCCTACAGTACGTTACGTTATATTACTGTCATGTTGCCTACAGTACGTTACGTTATATTACTGTCAGGTAAATTCCTCGCGTGACAGGCAGGCAATTAGATTAAACAAAAAAAACTGTATCCAAATATACACATAGGATCTGGAAGCTGAATGATATAAAGTATCAGTATCCTGAGTGCCCACAAACACATTGGGCCAGTGGTAATGGATCAAATCAAATCAAAGTTAAATAAAGTTCAAATAAATAAACGAATAAAAAGGTTGCATACACAGATTTGCAGATGTTCTAGCAGGTGCAGCCAAACGCTTATGTTACTAGCTCCAACAGCGCAGTAGAATGCCTCGCAAATACAATGCAAATAATGAAAAATCGAAACAAGAAATTCAAGACATTTCAGAACGAGTCCAATGAACAATCCAGGGGTAGATATATTCGAGTGAACATGTCAGAATACAGAATATAAATACGCGGTGTAGATAGACAGTGTATAATTTGGAAGGAAAATGGTATGTACAGTAGTAGGTATATTAGGATAAGCTATGTGGAGAATACAGTATATGCAAAGTACATACATGTACAGTATAATGGAGAATATGAAAGCAGGTGCTAGTGGTGCCCTTTGACCCAAAATCCTTCGCTCCACTCACATTCCAACTCAGAAACATCATCTAAATGGTTCTTGTGGAATTCCATTCCAGACCCAAGTGACCTGATCCACACACAACAGTGTAACTGGCTTTTAACCCTGTCCATTTCAGCTGCATTGTCCCCCTGTGCCAGAGGACTCAAGGAGAGAAAAGGGAAATCCCTGCCACTCTCTCTCCCCATCCACTCCTACCTTCTAGTCAGCTTAAGAGAGACTTTCCGCTCTAAACATTCTCATCTCGCAGAATACAGCTAGCGAATGTACTGAGCAAGCCAAGATGTTGCATTTCATTTCAGACTCTCCTTCGTAAAGACAGAGAAGCTAATCAACATATTTTTTTTTATTTTTTTTATTTTACCTTTATTTAACTAGGCAAGTCAGTTAAGAACAAATTCTTATTTTCAATGACGGCCTAGGAACAGTGGGTTAACTGCCTGTTCAGGGGCAGAACGACAGATTTGTACCTTGTCAGCTCGGGGATTTGAACTTGCAACCTTTCGGTTACTAGTCCAACGCTCTAACCACTAGGCTACCCTGCCGCCCCACCAGATAGATATGGATACAATATGAAGTTTTGCCCTGATCAAACACAACTGCTAAAATGTTCTAAGCTGGCTCTGATGTTGTCGTTCCGCCAACAAGTATGAAAACAACAGCAGCGAAGAGGGCCGACCAACTGCCTTTGTACATGAAAAGCGATGTATTCCCACTGACTAACCGTTCAGCCAGCTTGGAGGAACATTAAACCATTGGAACAGATCTCTGGTGACAGCGTGACAAATCAATGTTTTTCTCTGTGTGTGAGAGAGTGTTTGTTTGGCTCTGGCCTTTCACAATTCCAAACGGAGGCCGTGGTGTTGGTGTTTGGGGAAGGGGTCAGGGACTGTGGCAGGTTAGGGCCACTTCATTCACTGCCAAAGCCAAGGTCACTGCAGCTGCCCTGGGGCTATGGGAGAGGGGGATGCCCCCCCGTGTGGAGAATTGGAAGAGAGTGGGAGAGGAGGAGGAGCGTTACGGGGGAGGATTAAAAAGGAGGAGGGGTATTCTCCCCCAGTGCACACACAGAGGTCACCGTTTTCCAGCTGAACCCTCCCCCTCTCCCCCTGACCTCTGACTTTCCCATTTCGGAGTATATGCAGAGACAGAGTGGGGGAAGGGGCACGGAGAGGGAGGGGAGAGAAAAGCACCCACCTACCCAGGACAGGGCAGAGCACAGTAGTGAGGAATGACAAAAGGGGGCCTCAGTCAGCAAGTCAGTCCTTCCGTCAGTCAGTCAGTCAGGAAAGAATAGCGCTATGGCCATCCTCACAAAGAGGAGCCAACCAGAGGGCCTGGTTTTGTTCTGAACAGCATCTCACCCTGTTCCCAGCCACTCCACAGACTTCAATTCACCTCAACAATGGCTGCTGCAACTCTCTCCCTTGAAGGTACCCAACATAAAGGGGTCTGCGTCTGAGGCCCAGAGAAGGGGAGTGGGGCAGTTAGTTGACTGTGTCCTGTCCTGTCCTCTCTGTGTCAGATTAAATTGATGGAAATTATGTAAAAATGTACCACCAGCCACTTTAAACAATGCCACCTAATATAATGTTTACATACCCTACATTACACATCTCTTATGTATATGTATATACTGTACTCTATTTCATCTACTGCATCTTGCCATCTTATGTAATACATGGACCACTAGCCACTTTAAACTATGCCACTTTATGTTTACATACCCTACAGTACTCATCTCATAGGTATATACCGTACTCTATACCATGTACTGCACCATTGCCTATGCCGTTCTGTACCATCACTCATTCATATATCTCTATGTACATATTCTTTATCCCTTTACACTTGCGTGTATAAGGTAGTAGTTGCGGAATTGTTAGGTTAGATTACTTGTTGTTATTACTGCATTGTCGGAACTAGAAGCACAAGCATTTCGCTACACTCGCATTAACATCTGCTAACCATGTGTATGTGACTAATAAAATTTGATTTGATTTGATGATTTGATTAGCGCTGTCTCCTGCCTGTCCATCACTCTGGTCTAAGGCTGGGCTTTGTCCCTCTGGTTCATGTGAAGAGGTGTGGAGAGGAGAGCCCAACCTCCACTTACTGGTCTTGGTATTGACAATGTGGCCAACTGTGGGCTCATGGGGGGGAAGAGAGAATGGCCAGGCCTGTGGGGCTGTGGGGCCAGAGAGACAGACAGACGATGTCTGACCAGACACATCCTCCATCACCTCCTCCTCCCCTCCTGACACTCCACGTCCTCTTCCTTTCACACTTTTATATGTCTTTACCAATCTCACAGGTTGTACAAAATGTCCTCCAAATGGGAGGACAGAAAGAGGGAGTTTTTATTGGTGGATGGTGCTGGCCCTGTAAAGCTTTTTAACTGCGTTTTTTTTGTCCGTAAAGGCAATTGTAGTCAAGCGTGGTGGTGGGGCAGTGGGGAGGGGCCTTTTGAAAGAACTACCACAGAGAGTTGGCAGGGCCCCTAGTGAGACATTACCTCACAGAACACACACAAGAGTAGACATTGGACAGTAACACTGGTAGTGATGGGTGGATCTGGACCATCACACACTATGGGAAATGTATTTTACTGTCAACATAAAACAGACACTTAGTAGGGCAAGCCAGCAGGCAGGCAGGCCGACATGCACGGAAACATACACATACACACACGTATGCACAGACACACGCGTCACGTGCATACCCGCGTGCAGTGCTCACACGCACAGATCAAATGACCAAATAACCAGATGTCAACATTTCAGACTCTCAGACTGATCCTCAGAATCACAACACATTGGAAATCTGGTAAAAACGCTGGGCCAGACTACAGCCCTCTTGTCTCACCTCTGACCCCACCTCTGCCCTTTTCCCACTCACCTCCGACCTCTATTACTGAGGAATTCCCCCTATGAGCCTTAAAACCAGGGAGGAGGAATTCAGGGCCCTCTTTTAATTAGTTTGTTTGAGAAGGGCTAGGGTGGTCCAGAGACAGACCAGACCAAGACAGAATTCATTAAAAAGATACCACCCCGCCATGTGCCTCCCACGACCTTCCACCCCCCTCCCCCCCACACACACACACTTCACAGAGGGACAAATCCTCACCACAAAGGACCTGCATTTTAATTTGAACCAAAACCCAGCTGCATGCAGACACTCTGATGGTCATGGTCAAGGTTAGAGCCTTTCAACAACGATTGGCAGAAAGACAACTGAAAAGACACATATTTTGACACTGGCTCTATTTTCTTCAAATGTGCACATTTACAACAACACATTTTCTGAAATCATGTCGTAATGGGTAATTGGGAGAAATATTTAGGACACTCTGGAAGGAATAATCTCCACCAGACCACGTTGAGCTGCACAGAGGGAGCGGAGAGCGGAATTGGAAGAATTTGACATCTAAAATATTTACTTCCAAACCATTAGAGACCTTTCTACCAGCCTTGAGACTGAGACTGAAGCTCGAGTGACAGCGGTTTTTCTTTCTGATCCCATCTCACGTCAATCAGCCACATTCCTCTTCTCACCTCTGGTATGGAACTTGTTAGCAGAGTGGCATAGAGGGAGGGGTAGAGAGACGGAGAGAAAGATAGCTGATGAGAGAGAGCGAGATGCTTTGAGACAGCAGGGAGAGAATGAGGAAGAAAGAGCGAGAGAACATAGAGAGAGAGAGAGAGAGAATAAGGAAGAATGAAAGATAAAAGAGAGAGCGGGGAGGTGGCGGGGTGACATTACTGCCTGGCTCCTAACTCTTGTCTCTGTGCGACAGCTATTGCCACTTCATCTTTGACTTACAGATTGTGGGAGAGAGAGATAGATTTCAGCTATACCTATACCTGCCGTCCGTCTGGCGGGCGGCCAGGCCACAGCTCTGCAGACATGTCGTTGTGTTTTCACAGCGCCCCTGTCACAACAGGGCTGTGGTCTGCTGTGCTGTGGGAGGCTAGGCCTCGGACAAGGATGGCTTTCCTCTGAGACATGCAGCTGTTTTCCAGGCGTCTCTCTCTCTCTCTCTCTCTGCAGCAGTTGCTTTGTTCTGAAATAAGTGTATTATCAGTTATTGATGTTGCTGGCGCTTTGCCAGCTTTTCCTTCCTCTTCTTTGCACACAAGTAGGAGGGGAGGAAAAAATATATCTGCAACTAGGAAGCCTACACTTCCCAGTTATGAATATGACCCGCAAACATATGAAACATATACAACATAATGCCACTTGTGATAATATCACTCCTCGAAAAAGATATGATGGGGATTTCAATCTTGTTGAACATGAAGCAGCGAGGCGAGGAATCAGGGAACTTTTTGTTTGAGCAGCTCAATATCCCAGGCAGTATCCTTTTCAGTCAACGCACTGCAATCAATGCATTTGGGTCTTTATGCATAAATGATATCCTCTTTTAAGTTCCTTCAGTTTACTGTGAGGTATTGTAAACACAAGCAGATACTTAGAGAGCAGGATAACATCAAGCCACAGCCACAGCCACACTAACTGAGCAATGCTGCTTTCATAGTGTTTACACCCCTACCCTTTCTTCCCCCTCCTCCCTCCTCCTCCCCATACAGTATGACTGTTATAGCTCTGCTCTGCACACCTGCCATTCCCATGACCTGTGTCAGCATAGCCCAGTGTTTAAGAAGCTCTGTGATGGTCCCTGTGCATCAGAACGGCTCAGTGGTACAGTAGCTCCTGCCATTCACACAATAAAGTACTAAACAGACTCTAATGGTCATTGTGTTGTTCTGCAGCTCCGCTGAAGGTTGCATTCCATAGGATTCCTCTCTATGGAATGAGAGGCCTTCCAGGGAACGTTCCAAGGATCCTTCCAGGGTTGGGAGAGGGAGCTGAGAGCCCAGGCTGGCAGCTAAAGACTGGGGAACGGAGCCTGAGTGAGACTGGGTGGAGGGATGGATGGGTTGGAGGTACTGTAGGCTGGCACATGGCCTAGGGCACTACCTAGGGCACCTCTTTGAGTGAAACGGAGATGCAGAGCCTCCATTTCATGTCTCCCGTGGCTTGTCAGCTGAGGTAGAGCTAATTCCAATACTATCTTCTTCCTGACGCGTATCACATCAGCACCATGTAGGGCATGAAATAAACAGGTAAAGCGGTAATAGTGTACAGCCAACCAATAGGAAGAAAGAAGCTCCAATTCCAGAAGCTCCCAGGTCTGCGATGTGTCAGTTTAAAGAAATAATAGAAAATAAAAATGTCTTGATCCCGGGTGGGGGACTTGGGTAAGCAGAGGCATTTGTAAATATAATTGCTTCAAGTGTTTTTCCAAGGGCTCATTTCACCTGGCTGTTCGTTCGGCCTTCAGATACAAAAGCCTAATGGAGCCAAGGCACACAAAATGGAGACAAGGTAAATAGTATTTCCAAGAAAGCCACGAGCAGAGAGAAGAAGAGAGCGCTCTTCCATTTCTAGAATGTCCTGCTTTAGATTAAAACAAGCATTGAGAGTATTGGCAGATGAACAGCGCCTGTGTCAGAGCTGAGCTGTTCTATTTCAATCTGTCACGCCTCATTGACTGCCTTCACACACACACTACCGTTCAAAAGATTGGGGTCACTTAGAAATGTCCTTGTTTTTGAAAGAAAACCACATTTTTTTCTCCATTAAAATAACATCAAATTGATCAGAAATCCAGTGTAGACATTGTTAATGTTGTAAATGACTATTGTAGCTGGAAACGGTTGATTTTTAATGGAATATCTACATAGGCGTACAGAGGCCCATCACCAGAAACCATCACTCCTGTGTTCCAATGTTACGTTGCGTTAGCTAATCCAAGTTTATAATTTTAAAAGGCTAATTGATCATTAGAAAACCCTTTTGCAATTATGTTAGCACAGCTGAAAACTGTAGTCCTGATTAAAGAAGCAATAAAACTGGCCTTCTTTAAACTAGTTGAGTATCTGGAGCATCGGCATTTGTGGGTTCGATTACAGGCTCAAAATGGCCAGAAACAAAGACTATCAGCTGAAACTTGTCAGTCTATTCTTGTTCTGAGAAATTAAGGCTATTCCATGCGAGAAATTGCCAAGAAACTGAAAATCTCATACAACGCTGTGTACTACTCCCTTCACAGAACAGTGCGAACTGGCTCTAACCAGAATAGAAAGAGGAGTGGGAGGCCCCGGTGCACAACTGAGCAAGAGGGCAAGTACATTGGAGTGTCTAGTTTGAGAAACAGACACCTCACAAGTCCTCAACTGGCAGCTTCATTAAATAGTACCTGCAAAACACCAGTCACACTGTCAACAGTGAAGAGGCGACTCCGGGATGCTGGCCTTCTAGGCAGAGTTGCAAAGAAAAAGCCACATCTCAGACTGGCCAATAAAAAGATGGGCAAAAGAACACAGACACTGGACAGAGGAAGATTGGAAAAAGTGTTATGGACAGACTAATCTAAGTTTGAGGTGTTCAGATCACAAAGAAGAACATTTGTGAGACGCAGAAAAAATGAAAAGATGCTGGGGGAGTGCTTGACGCCATCTGTCAACCATGGTGGAGGCAATGTGATGTCTGGGGATGGTTTGGTGTTGGTATAGTGGGAGATTTGTACAGGGTAAAAGGGATCTTGAAGAAGGAAGGCTATCACTCCATTTTGCAACGCCATGCCATACCCTGTGGACGGCACTTAATTGGAGCCAATTTCCTCCTACAACAGGACAATGACCCAAAGTACAGCTCCAAACTATGCAATAACTATTTAGGGAAGAGGCAGTCAGCTGGTATTCTGTCTATAATGGAGTGGCCAGCACAGTCACCGGATCTCAACCCTATTGAGCTGTTGTGGGAGCAACCTGACTGTATGGTACGTAAGAAGTGCCCATCAAGCCAATCCAACCTGTGGGAGGTTCTTCACGAAGCATGGGGTGAAATCTCTTCAGATTGCCTCAACAAATTGACAACTAGAATGCCTAAGGTCTGCAAGGCTGTAATTGCTGCAAATGGAGGATTCTTTGACGAAAGCAAAGTTTGAAGAACACAATTATTATTTCAATTAAAAATCATTATTTATAACCTTGTCAACATCTTGACTATATTCATATTCATTTTGCAACTAATTTAATGTATGTTTTCATGGAAAACAAGGACATTTCTAAGCGACCCCAAACTTTTGAACTGTAGTGTATATCTTATGTGATTTCCCTTCCCAGAAGTCTGTTGTTTGCCAAGAAATAATCGTAATCATTTTTCACAGTAATATGTCCCTTGGCTAAATGCACATGAAGATGATGCAGACAATTACATTGATGGAAGCAACAATCTATCCGCAATATTAAAGCTGATCCAACCCTTAAAAAAAAGAAAAACAAATAAATAAATGCACTTGAAGATATATCATACCGAACTCCTAAAGTTGGTTATCCTCTTACATTTATGTACAGAGCCAAAAAAAGAAAATTGGTTTGGTATACTCTGATATGAATTCATAAATCTAAATAATGAAATGATCCAACTTATCTTGACCAGATTGGCATCAATTTAACTCAGATCCCAGTTCTCCATCTGGCAGGTAGATTAGATAGACACCTGTGAAGACGTATAATCAGTCAACAGGCGTCCAGAGCTCTGAGCCCTTCAGCCCAACTCAGCATTACAGTCAGTGAAATCATATTATACCTCAATCTCCCAAGAGCAGAGATAGAGCAAGAGACAGAGAGAGAGAGAGAGATATGACCATGCACAGCAGGGTAAAATAGACACATTAATCTGCATAGTGATAACCACATTGGTCCTCAAAACGTTATGTATCTCTGTTTTCCAAGCTTGGACGTAGGCCTTTGGTAAACAGGAAAAAGGGCATGTCATGTTGCATTTTCTCACTGAGGTGATTTGCAGAGGCAGTGGCAGGAGCTCTCAGCAGCACCTCTCTCATCGTGCCTGGGGAGAGGAGTGGAGAGGAGGCTGGGAAGGGGGCGGGGGCACGCTGTCCTGAGCGGTAACAGAATGTTGGTGTGTGTGTATGCGTGTGCGTGTGTGCATGTAAATACATTAGATTGATTTATTTTAGTGAGGGAAGGAAGGATGAGTGCAGTTTATTTGTTTTGGTGTTCGGCAGGGGTTTTCTTCGTCTGTTTGAGCAGTTGAGAAGTTTGGTAGACAAAGTTTACGCCCGTTCTTCATGGTCAACAGTACCTCTCCTAGTAGAAGTGGGAACTATGGACGGGATTCTTCAATTAAGTTTTTCATGCAATTGTTTTCACTTGCGGAATACTGATCTAAATATCTAACTAAGACCTTGGCAACAACCTCAAAATTAATGACAGATTCCTTGATTTATTTTAGATACATTTTGACTATTTTGAGGAAGTGTATACTGGCTATGTTGTTGCAAACAGTAATATTGTCGTTCTTTTCCCATTTTTCCAGCGAAGGTATTTTAAGGGACTATGCGAGGCACAGGCGTTCTCTTCGCTTAGCCGAGTTCTGCTAGGAGCAAAACGAGCCTAGTAAGCGGGTTCCTTTACCCTGCTTCCATCACAGATCACTCTTTGAGCACTGAGACCTGTGGTTGTTAGCTCCATGAGGGGAATTACTCTCATTATGTGTCTGTCTACAAAGTATATGTTACCTTATATCTACCCAAATTGCGAAAGAAAAAAAAACACTGGTGTGGTTACAATCTCTCTCTCTCTCTGCAAGCCAATTTCCCAGCAGATCCGTAGGGAGGGAGGCCCAGTGTACTGCGGTTCTATTGAGACAGTCTCCTGACCTGTGCAGCCCAGTCATTGAGCTGAGTGTCAGTGGGAAGTGCAGCAGCAGGGCAGCTTCAAAGGCTCGGGCCAGGCTGGTGGATGGAGGAAGGGGGGTGAGGGGTTGAGGGGCGGGTTTCACCCACAGACAAAGGAAACCCGAGGGAGATGGAAGGCTGGCGCTTCAGCGTCCACCCAGTCAGGAGGCTAGGATGAATGGGAGGGGTACGGAGTAGCATCTCCTCCAACTACTCCCACACATACACATACACACACACAATAACAATCAACCAACGCCTGGAAACACACACACACCATCGCCCAATACCTGGAAAAACCTTTTAAAGCTGTTACAATGTGTCAACACACTAGTCACTCTCCACAGAGGGCTTTCTGGGTGTCTGCCTGAGTAAGTATAGTGTTATTGTTTACCTCTGTGGCTGGCTAACATGCCAGTATTCTTTACATGCACCCCACCTCCTAAGAGGAACTGATAGTTACGTTCACACAAATGACAGCGTTGTTACAGGTAGCCTCTCTCTCTCTTCCATTCCGCTCCTCTTTTATCCCCGACAGCCCCTGCAATCTTCTGTTTTTATTCATCTCTCATTCAACTCATGGGAGGAGTAGAAAAGTAGTGTTAAAATCCAAGCAGTGGAGGTTCTACCATGTCTGTCTGGGATACTATACAGTGACTAGTGAAAGTATACACACCACTTATGCAGTCGTCACAATTTGCTGCCTTAAAATGACATCTAAAAAGGGATTAAATGTGTTTTTCCACCCACAGATCTACACAACCTACTCCGCATTTACAACGTGAATGAAGGTTAAAGAAAACTGTAAAAATCTATAAAAAATACAAAAACTAAGATGTCTTGATTGCATATGTCTTCACAGCCCAGAGTGAATAGTTGGTGGAATAACCTTTGGCAGTCATTACAGCTGTGAATCATTTTGAATAATATTCTACCTTTGCACAACTCTTAGGGCAACGTAGGTCCATTGTTTTTTGTAAAAATTGTTCAAACTCAGTACATTTTAGTCGGGAATAATTGATGGACAGCAATATTCAAACCTTGTCTCAGATTTTCAAGCAAATTTAAGTCAGGATTGATACTGGACTATTTAGGAACACAACACCTGTTGGAAAGCCATGCTGGTGCGTGTTTGGCATAAACACTTGTGGAATTGTCTCTCTGAAAAGTAAAACTCTATCCCAGGATTAGGTTTACAGAAGACTGAATTGGGCTTTCCTTACATTTTTTACCTTGGCTTTGCTCCTTGAAAATGTGTTCTGATCCTGACAAACTTCCAAGTCCCTGCCGATGGCATGGTGCATTTTTTTGTTGATTTCACATTGAATTCACGTTTGACAAATGTTAAACATTGTCTGTGCCCAGTGGGGAAGCTTCACTAATTGCACCACCCTTTGCAGTACAACACTGCCTGCCTGTCACTGGGCTTGCTGTGGTGTGGGGAGGCTGTATTAGCAGCACAAAACTTACCCTAAATTACAAATTGAGCATGAGCCCCAACACAGACAAAAACATGAGGATATACAGTTGAAGTCCGAAGTTTACATACACCTTAGCCAAATACATTTAAACTCAGTTTTTAGCAATTCCTGACATTTAATCATAGAAAGAATTCCCTGTCTTAGATCAGTTAGGATCACCACTTTATTTTAAGAATGTGAAATGTCAGAATAATAGCAGAGAGAATGATTTATTTGAGCTTTTATTTATTTCATCACATTCCCAGTGAGTCAGACGTTTACATACACTCAATTAGTATTTGGTTGCATTGCCTTTAAATTGTTTAACTTGGGTCAAACGTTTCGGGTAGCCTTCCACAAGCTTCCCACAATAAGTTGGGTGAATTTTGGCCCATTCCTCCTGACAGAGCTGGTGTAACTGAGTCAGGTTTGTAGGCCTCCTTGCTCGCACACGCTTTTTCAGTTCTGCCCACAAATGTTCTATAGGATTGAGGTCAGGGCTTTGTGATGGCCACTCCAATACCTTGAATTTGTTGTCCTTAAGCCATTTTGCCACAACTTTGGAAGTATGCTTACATTGTCCATTTGGAAGACCCATTTGCGACCAAGCTCTAACTTCCTGACTGATGCCTTGACATGGTACTTCAATATATCCACCTAATTTTCCTCCCTGATGATGCCATCTATTTTGTGAAGTGCACCAGTCCCTCCTGCAGCAAAACACTCCCACAACATGATGCTGCCACCCCCGTGCTTCACGGTTGGGATGGTGATGTTCGGCTTGCAAGCCCCCGCTTTTTCCCTCCAAACATAACGATGGTCATTATGGCCAAACAGTTCTATTTTTGTTTCATCAGACCAGAGGACATTTCTCCAAAAAGTATGATCTTTGTCCCCATGTGCAGTTGCAAACCGTAGTTTGGCTTTTTTATGGCGGTCTTGGAGCAGTGGCTTCTTCCTTGCTGAGCAGCCTTTCAGGTTATGTCGATATAGGACTCGTTTTACTGTGGATACACATACTTTTGTACCTGTTTCCTCCAGCATCTTCACAAGGTCCTTTGCTGTTGTTCAGGGATTGATTTGCACTTTTAGCACCAAAGTGCATTCATCTCTAGGAGACAGAACGTGTCTCCTTCCTGAGCGGTATGACGGCTGCGTGGTTCCATGGTGTTTATACTTGAGTATTATTGTTTGTACAGATGAACGTGGTACCTTCAGGCGTTTGGAAATTTATCCCAAGGATGAACCAGACTTGTGGAGGTCTACAATTTTTTTCTGAGGTCTTGGCTGATTTCTTTTGATTTCCTCATGATGTCAAGCAAAGAGACAGTGAGTTTTAAGGTATGCCTTGAAATACAGCCACATGTACACCTCCAATTGACTCAAATAGTGTAAATTAGCCTATCAGAAGCTTCTAAAGCCATGACATCATTTTCTGGAATTTTCCAAGCTGTTTAAAGGCACAGTCAACTTAGTGTATGTAAACTTCTGACCCACTGGAATTGTGATACAGTGAATTATAAGTGAAATAATCTGTCTGTAAACAATTGTTGGAAAAATTACTTGTGTCATGCACAAAGTAGATGTCCTAACCGACTTGCCAAAACTATAGTTTGTTAACAAGAAATTGGTGGAGTGGTTGAAAAACGAGTTTTAATGACTCCAACCTAAGTGTATGTAAACTTCTGACTTCAACTGTATACTGTATCCTCCATCCACATACACACATAATAATAATTATCCAATACCTGGAAACACACACCATTGCCCAATACCTGGAAAAACCTTTTAAAGCTATTACAATGTGTCAACACACTCACCACTCTCCACAGAGTGCTGCCTGGGTGTATGACTGAGTAAGTATAGTGTTATTGTTTAGCACTGTGGCTGGCTAACATGCCAGTATTCTTTACATGCACCCCTCCTCCTGAGCTAAGCTAAGCTACAGGAGTGTTTTGCTAGCACAGACTGTAATATGTTCCGGGATTCTTCCGATGGCATTGAGGAGTACACTGGCTTCATCAATAAGTGCATTGATGACATCGTCCTCCACAGTGACTGTATGTACATACCCCAACCAGAAGCCATGGAATACAGGCAACATCCGCACTGAGCTAAAGGGTAGAGCTGCCGCTTTCAAGGATCTGGACTTTAACCCCAAAGCTTATAAGAAATCCCACTATGCCCTCCAACGAACCATCAAACAGGCAAAGCGTCACTACAGGACTGACTAAGATCGAATCATACTACACCGGCTCCGACGCACGTCGGATGTGGCAGGGATTGTAAACTATTACAGACTACAAAGGGAAGCACAGCTGAGATCTGCCCAGTGACACTAGCCTATCAGATGAGCTAAATAACTTCTATGCACGCTTCGAGGCAAGTAACACTGAAACATGCATGAGAGCGTCAGCTGTTCCGGACGTGTGATCACGTTCTCCACAGCCGATGTGAGTAAGACCTTTAAACAGGTCAACATTTACAAGGCTGCAGGGCCAGACGGATTACCAGGATGTGTGCTCCGTGCATGCGCTTACCAACTGACAAGTGTCTTCACTGACATTTTCAACCTCTCCCTGTCTGAGTCTGTAATACCAACATGTTTCAAGCAGACCACCATAGGCCCTGTGCCCAAGAACACTAAGGTAACCTGCCTAAATGACTACCGACTTGTAGCACTCATGTCTGTAGCCATGAAGTGCTTTGAAAGGCTGGTCATGGCTCACATCAACATCATTATCCCAGAAAACCTAGACCCAATCCAATTTGCATACCGCCCCAATAGATCCACAGATGATGCCATCTCTATTGCATTCCACACTGACCTTTCACACCTGGACCTCCGTACCTTCAGGCTCTGATCAGGCCCTACACCCAAACAAGGGCACTGCGTTCATCCACCTCTGGCCTGCTCGCCTCCCTACCTCTGAGGAAGTACAGTTCCCGCTCAGCCCAGTCAAAACTGTTCGCTGCTCTGGTACCCCAATGGTGGAACAAACTCCCTCACGACGCCAGGTCAGCGGAGTCAATCACCACCTTCCGGAGACACCTGAAACCCCACCTCTTTAAGGAATACCTAGGATAGGATAAAGTAATCCTTCTAACCCCCCCCCCTTAAAAGAGTTAGATGCACTATTGTAAAGTGGTTGTTCCACTGGATATCATAAGGTGAATGCACCAATTTGTAAGTCGCTCTGGATAAGAGCGTCTGCTAAATGACTTAAATGTAAAAATGTAATGGACAAAAGGAACACCTATGTGAGAATGCTATTCATTGACTACAGCTCAGCGTTCAACACCATAGTGCCCTCAAAGCTCATCACTAAGCTAAGGACCCTGGGACTAAACACCTCTCTCTGCAACTGGATCCTAGACTTCCTGACGGGCCTCCCGCAGGTGGTAAGGGTAGGTAACAACCCATCCGCATCGCTGATCCTCAACACGAGGGCCTCTCAGGGGTGCGTACTCAGTCCCATTCTGTACTCCTTGTTCACATCCACATCACCAACAAACTAACATGGTCCAAGCACACCAAGACAGTCGTGAAGAGGCCACAACAAAACCTATTCCCCCTCAGAAGACTGAAAAGATTTGGCATGGGTCCTGAGATCCTCAAAAGGTTCTACAGCTGCAACATCAAGAGCATCCTGACTGGTTGCATCACTGCCTGGTAATGCAACTGTTCGGCCTCCGACAGCAAGGCACTACAGAGGGTAGTGCGTACGTCCCAGTACATCACTGCGGCCAAGCTTCCTGCCATCCAGGACTTCTATACCAGGCGGTGTCAGAGGAAGGCCCTAAAAATGGTCAAAGACTCCAGCCACCTTAGCCATAGACTGTTCTCTCTGCTACCGCACGACAAGCGGTACCAGAGCGCCAAGTCTAGGTCCAAGAGGCTTCTAAACATATTCTACCCCCAAGCCATGAGACTCTGCTGCTACTCTGTTATTATCTATGCATAGTCACCTTACTAACTCTACCTACATGTACATATTATCTCAATTACCTCGACTAACCGGTGCCCCGCACACTGACTCTGTACCATTACCCCCTGTACATAGCCTTGCTATTGTTATTTTACTGCTGCTTTTTAATTGTTTGTTACTTTTATTTCTTTTTTTAGGTATTATTCTTAAAACTGCATTGTTGGTTAATGGCTTGTAAGTAAGCATTTCACTTTAAGGTCTACACCTGTTGTATTCGGCGCATGTAATAAATACAATTCGATTTGATTGCTCCAAGGCAAAGTAGTGGCATCCTTTTTGATCTTGAGGAATTTATGGATATCTTGGATATTGACTATGCCAGAGAAAACAATTATATCTTCTAAACGCCAGTGGAGGCTCCTCAGATGAGGAAGGGGAGGACCATCCTACTCAGTGAATTTCAGAAAATACTAAATTGTGAAACATTTAAAAAAGTTCTATTTTTTAGATAAAACTATACTAAATGTATTCACGTAACCAAATAACTGATAAAAACATACTGTTTTGCAATGAAGATCTACAGTAGCCTCAATAGCCTGCTGTAGATGTCAGGTAGACTAGTGGTTAGAGTGTTGGGCCAGTGACTGAAAGGCTGTTGTCCAGTGACTGAAAGGCTGTTGGATCAAATCCCTGAGCTGACAAGGTTAAAATCTGTCGTTCTGCCCCTGAACAAGGCAGTTAACCCACTAGGCCGTCATTGTATATAAGAATTTGTTCTTAACTGATTTACCTAGCTAAATAATACATTTGAAAAAAGCCCTTAATTGGGTAAATTGACTTCAATACAAAAAATGTGATTTGAGAGGAACTGATAGTTACATTCACACAGATGACGGTGTTGTTACAGGTAGTCTCTCTCTAACATTCTGCTCCTCTTTTTATCCCTGACAGCCCCTGCAATCTTCTGTTTTATAAACTATCATTCAACATCCCGGCGTTAGGCTGGGAGGGCAATTAAACACCATCTGTCTGGGATACTGTATGTATAGAAAACACACACAAATGGTAGTCAGAATGGAGTTGTACCTATTTGTCTATTTTCAACTTCACTCTTCATGTTTGGCCTTTCCTTTTTTCCACCCAACACCCCACCGTGCTTCTCTTCATCACCCCAGGGTTACCCAGGTCAATTACAGACTCAGAGCCTGAATGGTCCCCAGAATTAAAATAAATTATAACTTAACAAAGCTTAAACTCTTTCCAATTAATGCATAAAAAAGGGGACAAAAGCCTGTCATTTCGATTGATCCTATTTTGTAAGCGAGGGCTTTTATGATCAGTTGCCTGGTGACAGGCGTGCGGGGCATAAAAGGCGGACCAATCAGTAAACCGCTGGTCCGGCCGGTCTACTATACTGAGCACTGTAATTAATTGAAATGATGAAAAGCTTCCTGAGCCTAAGCTAATGAGGAACTCCAAGAGAAACGGGAGGGAGAGACGGAGAAGTAGAGGGAGAGAGGCAAAGCCATCAAAGAGATAACATTTACAAAAATAAGTGTTTCCTGGACGTCTGGCCAATTGAGCGGGCCGACGGGGAGCCCATGCTGCACCAGCTCCCAGCAGAGAGCTCACACACACGGCAGACAAGTAAATAAGAAGAACAATTTATGGTGGATGGGGTTGAGGGCCGGGCGGGACACTTTATCTGAGGGGGGCTATAAAGAGGCTTCACTAATCGCGCCACCATTTGCATGGCAGCAATGCCTGCCTGTTACTGAGACTGCCATGGTGCCGTGGTGTAGGGAGCGAGGCTGTAATGCACACAAATTACCCTAAAGTACAAATTGAGCATGAGCCCCAACACAGACAAATACATCAGACAAAAAATAGCCTTTGATCTTTAGAAGTCTTGAGCAACAGATCTATGCCACCTCTCTTTAAAGGAGAGAAAAAAGGTCTCAGCTTCCTTCCCGTCTCAAATGTATTTCTCTATTGGTGGGCCCTAAAAGGATAAAAGAGATCTGAAATGGTTCAAGCCTCTCTCATATGCTAAACTGCCCCTGCTGGAGGTTGGCTATTAGTGTCTTCCCTATGAGAGGCCTTCTGCACTGACAGAACATTACCCAGCACTTCTTCCTGTATCACAATCCTCTGTACCAAGTATTTAGACAACCCCCCCCAAAAGTGCAATACAGGAACAGCTGAGAGCTAAGTAGAGGCATCGAACAGAAACGGAACCATTCCGAGACTGATAACATCATCAGAGCATTTTTTCACCTCCCATCAACACTTCTTCCTCCACTCCACTGGCTGGAGATAGGTGGACAGACAGAAAGGCCCTGATGGTGTACCCTGAGATAATCAATATGTAGTTCAAATTCTGAGGAGGAGGAAGGTGGTGAGAAATACTCCCTTCCTTCACCTGTCCCTTCTCCCTGGGAGGAAAGAAGAGCAGAGCTGTTTCCCTTTTGCCACATCTCTTCTCATGTCTCCTCCAGTGGGTGAGCCAGGGTTGATTCCTACTGGGCTTCATCCATTGATTTATATATACACTAGATGACTGAAGCTACCGCACCCCCATTTTGGCACTCCCCCACTGTTGTAAAAAATATATTGGAAGCTATAGAAATTAATTTATGAATGTCTACATTCGTTTATGCCATGTTTATTTTATTATGGACACCTTAATGGATGCTTTTAAATTATATTATGTGAGCTTAACATAAAAATGTAAAATAAAAAAAAGTATACATTTTCATTCCTTAAAATATAATTTTGAGAGATTACTAATGTTACTGTCCTTACTACAACAACAAAAATACATGTAATTTTTTCCTTGAAACGTTGAAATACTGTAGAATTCCATTAATTCCTATGGATGACTGTTTCTACTGTGGAGTACCAATATGGCCGACTGGTGACTTCAAAGCCTCTCAATGGCCAATAAATAGCATCAGCAATCCAGGGTTTATATAGGTCATTGGCTCCATCCAGCAGTGAATCACTCCAGTCCATCACATCCTTTTACTGAAGAATAAAAAACAAACTAACAAAGGCTCCAACTGGATGATATAAAAAAACAAGAACTAGGCCCACTGCTTTTGAAGAAGGAAATATGGATTTTGCTTCACGTGATAACAATACCCAGTGTGAATTGTTCAAGCCCCTCGTGATGTGTAATGATTCATAGATCAAACTCCATATCTTGCAGGGCATCTGTACGTGCGGCAATCAAAGGGACATTGACTCTGGTTTGTAAGCCCAGAAGCATTTTATGTTTGCGACAGTGCACCCAGGAGCACACAGAGACCTTTACTGACCTTTACTGAGAGGATCATGCTTTAACCACCATTTTCCCAAACAACAATAGACATGACCACGCCACGATGGGCTGCATGAGACATTGGGGCTGTGAATTCCTGCGGAGCCCATTTGTCCATTCTCTACCTGGGCATTTCCACTGAAAAAGACCCATTAGCACCAACATGTGAAGTTTTTAGAAGCATATCAAATTGGGTGTCAAATGAAAGCTAAGAGTCTATATTTATGGGAAATAAAGGCATAGATACATTTTCCAACAATTTTCCATCTTAAAAACTAGGCATAAGTAATTTCTGGGTAAACAAATGGAAAAGAGGTCTTAGAAAACATCTCCCAGAAAAAGTCTTAAAAGGTATACCTTCTGTAAGTTTAAGAAATATTATCTTGTAATTCCTTTACTAAAAACCTACATATCTTTACATTTTAGAATATTTTCAAATGTCTCTACCTAATGAGAGAGGATAATGAAAGCTCACAGAAGTAAGAAGTAAAGGTAGACCTATCAATTTGTGTTTATACGGATATCGATTTTGTTTATGAATTATTGATTGATTAAAACTCGTTATTCCGTTACCAATTCAGTAATGGAATTACTGCAACTGAATTAGCTACAATGGGAAATCCTAATAGTCACAAACCACAGTTGGGTCACCTGCTACTGTCTTCCCTTTTATGTTTAGCTCATAACTGTTTTCTTTGTCTTTCTGGTGTCTGGTGGGACAACTCCTCCCTCTCTCTCTCCCTCTCCAGTTAATGTCACCTCTCCCAGCTCTTACTGACACCTACCCATGAGCCCCATCTCTTTCCATTTCCTGTAACTAGCATCCTCACCCACTGAGCACCGACCGACACCGGACGTCCATGGATGTTGAAATGTAGTTGAAATTTGGTCAGTTCACCCATGGCCTTGATGTTAAAGTCCACAGATGGACCGGACTGGACCAAATCTATCATAGACGTATGTTTCACAAGTTTGGATAGCACAGTACAGTACAGTACAGTGAGTAGAGCACAATACAGTACAGTACAATACAGTAGTACAGTACGATAAGGTACAGTACAGTGAAGAAAGGTAGAGTATAGTACAGTAGAGTAGAGTATAGTGTACTGTACAAAACTATACTATACTTTACTGTACTGAACTGTACTGAACTCTACTATACTCTACTTTACTGTACTTTACTGAACTCTACTATACTAATCTCTACTGTACTCAACTGAACTCTACTCTATCCTACTCTACTCTGCTATTGTACTGCACCGTACTCTACTGTGCTCCAAACTTGTGAAAACATGAGGAGAATGACATTCATATCCATAAGTATGCATTTCTGTGTAGTACAGATCAGGGATCCATGATGCAATTCCGTTACCGTAATTCTGTTACCGGGTGTAAATCCACTTCACTTACTGTAGTTCAATAACCAAAATATATATTTTTTAACTCAATGTGCCCTATCATAGCTGACACCTCATTCTTTCTGCAGACATCTTTTCATCTTCATTCAGAGCAGATATTTAACAGAGTTTTTAGAGAACGTGGCATAAAAACCTGAGAGAGATTTTACCGTAATTCTGTTACCAAAGTTTGCATCTGCACAGTTCTTCCACTAAATTAGATTTATGTACATTTTTCAGTGGAAATTGTTAAAAGCAGTCCTTGTGCATAGAGTTGTATGGTTTGTTAAACTTTGTCAAAGCGTAATTCCGTTACCGTGAAATTGCCCAGCTGTTCGTTTTCACAATGATTGCTTCCTCCCGTCCTGAAGCCTGGTGTCCTGTAGGCTCAGATAACCAAGTAAAGATTCATTAAGGAGAAGGCCCTGCACTTAGCTTATTTTTGCCACTCAACAAAGACATAAATTGCCTGAGTCCCGCATCGGCAAGCAAAACACACACACACACACACACACACACACACACACACACACACACACACACACACACACACGCACACACACACACACACACACACACACACACACACACACACACACACACACACACACACACACACACACACACACACACACATGGTTACTATCATATGGTAGACATGTCAGGACACATATGGTAGGCATCCCCATTCCCAGCAGGTAAATATCACATGCTTCATTAGAATGGGGCCCTCTCTCAACACACCCTCCTTAGGGGTCAAAGGCCATAATGATAGAATGTGACCTCCAGACCATCAGTAATCCTTAAGCTAATCAATATGAGTCACAGGGCAGGGGTCATCCATTTAAGTGACCCTGAAAAACAAAAAGGAAGGAAGCCCAGAAGAGAAGAGAGCACACCATTATCTGTTCAAGAGGAGCCAGTGGTGGGAAAAGCCCTACCACCCGAAGCAATGAGCTTCAACTTGACGCAGAGAGAAAGAAGCTGTCTGCACATAGTATTACATCCTAGTACATCCTGTAATCAGATTGCGGAGCACATTCAGAGAGATCAGAGAGATCTGTGCTGGCCAGGTGTGGATACATGAGTAGATTCATTGTGTGACATATTCATTGTATCACTGGATATGAAAGGTTGTTTGTAATACCAGCTGTAGACCAGACCTAATATTAGCCACCCCCTCAGCAGTGAATATTATAATTGGTCCCAAAATTCGAATTCATCCTTTGTCTTTATTCTGTACACCTCATAAAATTCCCCTTCTGGTCAATGATTATATATGCAAAGTCAGCAGGGTCAACCACACAATTAAGAGAATAAAATGCAAAAGTTGGCCAAATCTTTCAAATGATAATAGACTCAAAGCTAATCAGATAGGAACAGATAACATAGATTATAAAGCAATGCATAATGCATACTGGACTAACGTTGCTGAAAAAAATAATTCCATTATTATACCTGCTATGGGCATGCTCGAGTGGCGCAGCGGTCTAAGGCACTGCATATCAGTCCCTGGTTCAAATCCAGACTGTATCACATCCAGCTGTGATTGGAAGTCCCACAGGGCGGTGCACAATTGGCCCAGGTTTGGCCGGGGTAGGCCGTCTTTGTAAATATGAATTAGTTCTTAACTGACTTGCCCAGTTAAATAAAGGTTAAAAAAATATATAAAATATATATATTCCTCAGGTGCTATCAGCAGAGATTTTCATTTCAACCCCCCCTCCCGGTTTTACATCCACTCCACCCTCAGACCACTAAATCATAAATAATAATTAATGGAATAGCCAAATCCAGGATTTTCTCTCATGTAAAAGCGGGGAGGTGCTGAAACGGTAACTATGGGCTGACTTTTGAGAGAAAGCCTCCCTAAGGAGGTTTTAAAAGGTTTCTTGTGTCTGGCGGCACCACTGCGCAGGGATTACTTTTTCCCGTGGCCTGCGAGATGCAGGGCCCTCCCCGTGACCACTTAGCCACCTCGGTCCCATTGAGCGGCGAGGCCGCATGGACACAACAGCACAGCAGTGAGCTGTCTCCTTCCTGGCCTGTGTTACACACAGGGCAGGAATCTAAGCCCTCTGCCAGCCTTTGTCTGTCAGTGTGTAACTCGACGCAGCACAGAAGAGCTTTCAGAAACGCTTAACTGTACAGTATCACAAAGGTGCTGCTTTGATTGCTCCCCACGACCTCTGCAGTGGATGCCTGTGCATTTGAGTTACTATATTGTAGGCAAGTATGTGTGTGTGTGTGTGTGTGTGTGTGTGTGTGTGTGTGTGTGTGTGTGTGTGTGTGTGTGTGTGTGTGTGTGTGTGTGTGTGTGTGTGTGTGTGTGTGTGTGTGTGTGTGTGTGTGTGTGTGTGTGTGTGTGTGCGCGTGTGTGTAAACACAAAGTTTTTTTTTAAAGAATACTGCACATTCAACTGACCCATTGTTCTCCAGTGTACGGCACTGACATATACCGTTTCTTTCTTCTTCCACAGAAACACATGGGTTTGTCTATTGTTCTCCAGCACTGCACAGCAATGGAGCACTGGAGCACACCACATCATCATTAACAAACATATGAAGGTACAGAGTTCAATACAGAGGGTCTTCTATTAGCCGTTAAAGGACAAAGGCTGCTTCACAAGCTTGGAGACCACATCAATTACTGTGGCTGCCTTACTTAAGACACCACCAACCCTCTGCTCTACGGTCACTTCATTGTTCAGTTACAACGACCCGAAGCCTCATGAAGCAAGGAGACGAGACCTTCTGAAAATAACAAGCGCCACATAGCATAACACATTCACTTTGAGACCAACTCCGTGGAGGCTGCTGAGGGGAGGACGGCTCATGATAATGGCTGGAATGGAGTCCGTGGAATGGTATCAAACACATCAAAAACATGGTTACCATGTGGTTGATACCACTCCACTGACTCCATACCAGCCATTATCATGAGCCGTCCTCCCCTCAGCAGCCTCCACTGGAATAACTCCACCATGTAAGCTATACTGTCTATGTGTTTAAATGACCATTGCCACTACGTTTTCTTCCGTTTCCAGTCAAGTCAAGCACAGCCTTGACAACGCAATAGCCGTATGTTTACAGTGTAATCTACACATACACTGTGCAGTGTACATAGCTACAGTATCAGAATGAGAAACGCCAAGGCAGGAATAAGAGACGAGGCAGTGTCCAGCACAGTGCTGTTCTCTGTCTCTCTCCAAACAACAGCCACATGTCTGGTCAAACAGAGCAGAGGGCTAGAGGACAGGGGGATGGCTTTCTTTTGACGGAGGGATACACACATGGAGATGGTGATAGAGAGAGAGGGGAGAGAAATGGAACGGGGAGAGAAAAAAAGAGAGAAAGAGAGAGAGAGAGAAGGATAGAGTTCAATAGAGACTGCTCTGAGAGTCTGAACCAAACAGCCACATTTTCTCTCCACCAAAGAGACAGATTGTAAGTATGTTATCCCTGTGCCATGGTTCCAATGCTTAGCACTTGACGTGGAACTCAAGTGAATCCAAAAAAAAGAGCTTTGTGGCTAGAGCAGAGCGCAGAAAATTGATCTTGGTGCCAGCAACCAGCGAGAGGGCCATCAGCAACACATTGAGATTACAGCAGGCACAACAACGCAGTGTGAACGCCAAGTATGAAGGCTTGCTAATAGTAAATTCCAGAGAAGAGCACAGATTAAGTATGAAATATTACTAGGGACATGCAACATTACACGAAGGGAGGGCAAAATCCAAAATGCTAATGTTCCTTTGGAAATAAGGCTTCTTTGTCAAACCATCAAATCCCTGGCTCCCTAAGTCTCTCATATTGGGCTCATCCAAACATAATGTGGCTCCAATATTAAAGCTGGGTAAATACAGTATCCTGCTGGTTACTCTGACTGTACAGCCACGTATCCAGCAGCGGTCGGCTACATGAGAGACATGCTGTAGACATGGGTTAACAAACCCAACGTCAGATTTCACCACCTTTCAACAATAGTGACGGCAAAAAGTTCAGCAGATTTAAACTTCAACCGACATATTATTGAATTATTGTATGCATATTCATTGTATTCACTGAGTCATACTTGCTAGCAATCAACAAATACCTATCCTATTACCAATGTTGGTAATATGTTGGGGATTGCTAATTATGCTTTTCAATTACATTGTAATAACATGGTACTACTATGGCAGTAATAACCCCCGTAGCAAGGTTATTAAAGGAACACTTACTGGCTGCCTGCACCCTGGCTCTGCGGCTCACCACCAGACCAAAGGAGTTCTGGCCCACGCACTCATAATCCCCTTCATCAGTTGAGCCGTGAGACTTGGTCCTCTGGAAGTGTCCAATCAGCAGAGTGCCGTTGTGGAACATGGTGTAGTATTGGTCATCCACCAGGAGGATTCCGTTCCTCCTCCACTGCGTGGTGATTGGTGGGATACCGTCCACCTGACAGTGCAGCATGAGGGGCTGCTCCTGCACCGCGATGATGTCACTGGGCTCCAGGGTGAAGGAGAGCTCTGCTCCCGATGTCACACCTACACAAATAGCAGAGAAATACATACGTTACACCTACACAGCTACACAGAAAATACGCTCAGTGCTCATGAGCAAACAGCCTTAGCAAGATAGGTTAGAGTTTGGTCTCAAGAGAATTCATTCACACTCACTAGCAAGAACATGCTTTTCAGCACAGTGACAATGAACTATCCACACCTACAAGCACAAGAGAATAGACTGCCAGGTGAATGTAGAAGGAACAGACTGGTGAATTCTTTCTTATCACAAAGAAAACATGGAGCTGTGGTGGCAGATATTGATGTGTGTTATAGAATAAAAAAAGCACAATAACTGTACACTGTCTGATTACTGTGCATGCTACTGTCTGCCAGCTTCCAGTACCATAATAAACCACCTTGATGTGCTGCTGACAATCCACCTACCTACTGCCTTTGAGACATGATGCACTCAATACCGTCTGGTTCTGCCATTGTACCAAATGGAACACATTGCTGGCTAGTGATGGAGGAAACAGAAAAAGTACTCAATTGTCATACTTGTGTAAAAGTAAAGATACCTTAAAATAAAATGACTTAAGTAGAAGTGAAAGTCACCCAGTGAAATACTACTCAAGTAAAAGTAGAGTATTTGGTTTATACTTTAGTATCAAAAGTAAAGGTAAAATTGTAACTTGTATAGCGGCACAATTTATTTTTATTTATTTATTTACAGATAGCCAGGGGAACACTCCAACACTAAGACATAATTTACAAATGAAGCATATGTGTTTAGTGAGTCCGCTAGATCAGAGGCAGTAAGGATGACCAGGGATGTTCTCTTGACAAGTATTTTAAGTATTTTTACTTAAGTACTTTACACCACTGCATATCAGGATATTATTTTTGCTGATATATCGTATCGTTAGACAATATTGCAATATTATTTTTGTGCTAGTTGGCTGTACTTGCAACAAAACGCCACTATTTGTCCTTCAAAGCTAGTTCTCCATAATTTTTTAAAATAGGGAGACAATTTGTTTTCAGCACTTTTATTTCCATGACTTATCAAAAGTCATTTTCTCATAACTCTCTCTTGTCTCTCTGCAGCAGACATATGATGAGCAATATGTTTGGAACATCAAATCGCAATAAAATCACAGTATCTAATCACAATAGGAGGGATCATGAGAATTGTGGGAATCGCAATACATATTGTATCGGCACATAAGTATCGTGATAACATCGTATTGTGAGGTCCCTGGCAATTCCCAGCCCTATTGCTGGGCCACTTTGATGTTTCCTTGCTCTGTAATCACCTGCAGGGTCAATCATCAACACCAAGAGCAAGGTGACAGCGATTATGTGATTGTCACTTTGAAATCTGCTTCTTCTGCCAGGGATAAAATGTAATTCAGAAGGTGTTTGTTGGCTGTTAAGGCCCTGAAGGCCGCTGGCACAGAGAGGCTGTAATAAACATTCATTTAGGTCAGTAACTCAAACGACTGCATTTTGAATGGCTTGAATACAGATTTGCTCAGATCAATAGTGGAATGCAACAGAGAAGGTTTCAAATTGTCTGCTTTTCAGAGACACGAGCATTGCCTTTTGAGGGCAGATAGAAAACGAAGCTAAAGATTATGGCCAAGGTCACTGGGGACTGTCGTGTTTTCATCATTTTATCTGCTGCACTCATTTCATCTTTGTCTTACAGTAACATAACTGGAAGTTTCTTTCCTCTTCCCCTGACCTGGTGACATATGAGAGAGAGAGAGAGAGAGAGAGAGAGACAGAGAGAGAGAGAGAGAGAGAGAGAGAGAGAGAGAGAGAGAGAGATGATTGAGGACTATCCATCTAGTGTCCATCTACACTGAAAAATATATAAATGCAACATGAAAAGTGTTGGTCCCATGAGCTGGTTCCTGACCTGAATTTTCCATATGTACAAATAGCTTATTTCTCTCAAATTTTGTGTACAAATTTGCTTACATCCCTGTTAGCTAGCATTTCTCCTTTGTTAAGATTTATTTTAAAATGTTTAATTTCACCTTTATTTTTACCAGGTAGGCCAGTTGAGAACAAGTTCTCATTTACAACTGCGACCTGGCCAAGATAAAGCAAAGCAGTGCGACAAAAATAACAACACATGGGATAAACAAACGTACAGTCAAATAACACAATATAAAAATCTATATACAGTGTGTGCAAATGTAGTAAGATTAGGGAGGTAAGGCAATAAATAGGCCATAGTGGTGAAATAATTACAATTTTGCATTAACACTGGAGTGATAGATGTGCAGTTGATGATGTGCAAGTAGAGATACTCGGGTGCAAAAGAGCAACAAAAAAACAAAACAATATGGGGATGACGTAGTTGGGTGGGCTATTTACAGATGGGCTGTGTACGGGTGCAGTGATCGGTTAGCTTTTCCGACAGCCAATGCTTAAAGTTAGTGAGGGAGATATAAGTCTCCAGCTTCAGTGATTTTTGCAATTCGTTCCAGTCATTGGCAGCAGAGAACTGGAAGGAAAGGCAGCCAAACGAGGTGTTGGCTTTGGGGATGACCAGTGAAACATACCTGCTGGAGCGCGTGCTACGGGTGGGTGTTGCTATGGTGACCAATGAGCTGAGATAAGGCGGGGCTTTACCTAGCAAATACTTATAGATGACCTGGAGCCAGTGGGTTGGAGCCATCCACCTGACAGGTGAGGCATATCAAGAAGCTGATTAAATAGCTTGATCATTACACAGGTGCACCTTGAGCTGGGAACAATAAAAGGCCACTCTAAAATGTGCAGTTTTGTCACACAACACGATGCCACAGTTTTGAGGGGCCATGCAATTGGCATGCTGACTGCAGGAATGTCCACTAGAGCTGTTGCCAGATAATTTAATGTTAATTTCTCTACCATAAGCTGTCTCCAACGTCATTTTAGAGAATTTAACAGTGCGTCCAACCAGCTTCACAACCGCAGACCATGTGTATGGCGTTGTGTGGGCGTGCGGTTTACTGATATCCACGTTGTGAACAGAATGCCCTATGGTGGCGGTGAGGTTATGGTATGGGCATTTTATCGATGGAAATTTGAATGCACAAAAATACCGTGACGAGATCCTGAGGCCCATTAGAGGGCCATTTATTTTAAGGTATCTAAATGCATAGCTGTATTCCCAGTCGTGTGAAATCCATAAATTAGGGCCTAATGAATTTATTTCAATTGACTGATTTCCTCATATGAACTGTAACTCAGTCAAATCTGTGAAATTGTTGCATGTCGCGTTTCTATTTTGGCGTAGTATATTTCCTTCTAGTGTCAGTGAAGGTATCTGTGTGTGAGTTTGTGCAGTGTGTGTGGGCTGAGACAGAGAGCACAGGGCAGTGTAAATAAGGAAACTATCCATGTTAGTCTTCTCACTCCTCTCTCTGATCAGCTCAGCCAGAGCCAGAAAGCAGGGTTAAATGATTACCTGGTCATGATAAAGTCTTACACAACAAGAACGGAGCAGACGCAGACACGCACGCACGCACGCACGCACACACACACAGGCGCACACAATAATTCACACTTGCAAGCTCGTATTACAAACTCACCCACACACATACTTCCCTTCTGTGACTTATTACTGAGGTACTGATTAATTCATTAATATCAATAGTTATGCTTGGCGATGATACCAGAGTGAGGTCTTTCGTGTCTGTGGTTCTGAGAGGGAACAGAAGGAGAGAGAACAATAAATAAAGGACGTAAACAAGCTGACCTGACTTGGTGCCATAAAAGTAAAGCTTAGCGGACTCTCCTGCACCTCCGTGCTCTCAGTATCAGGTTTCAGCTGCTCAAGGACTAAGCACTAACAGTCCCTGCCTCGGACCCAGGAATCTGAGTGGGGGATTGGGCGGGAGGGGAAGCACAGGGGTCAGCACAGAGGACCTCCGGCGTCATCCCTAAAATTCCAGCCCATGAATACTCCCCTTTAGGTGCAGACAAGGAATTCATTGACATGCTCTCCTTTCTAACCGTTTCCCTCCCGCTCTCTCTGCGAGGTAAGTAAAGCTGCTACGAGACCAAAGAGACAACAGTGCTATCGCCTCTGAAAAACAAGGGGGTGGTGAAATATTTAACCCCTTGTTGGCCGTGCTGCCTGCACAGAGCTCTCTGCTCCGCTGCCCCAACAAAGCCTGAGCGTTCCACACACACAGGAAGCCAGCGCAGTCAGCATAGCTACCAGTACATGAACAGCAAACAAAGAGCACGCGGGTACAGAGGCAATCAGTCACGCTTCCTGTTATGGGCAAAACAATGATGGAAGCTAAAACACTCATTATACTCTAAAAAGCTTCTGGACACAAATTTAGCATTAGATGATACAAAAGCGTTACATATGACATTTTCTTAGGAGACAGAGGGGGCTCTGTTTCTGACCTCTGGATATAGAAGGGATGTTCATGTCAAGCTTTCAAAACTGTTACAGGGCATTAATAGATGTTATCCAGCATCAGAAACTCAGATAAAATCTAAATCCAAGTAGTGTTTCGTCGCCCGTAGTAACATCAACAAACTGAATCCGTGTTATTATCATGTCAGTGATTTCAAGAGCAGCAGAACATGGCTTTATTAAGGTATTTCCCAGCGATGAGCCATTCATGAATGCATTGCAGTGTGTCCTTTAAGCTGAACAGGAAGCTGATGAATTCAATGAATGCGTTGGCTTTGAAATGAATAAAGCATGGAGAGAGAGCAGGGTCCTGCAGCTTTTCAAATGATAGCTTTGACTGATTAGCTCATCAATGTCATCAGATAGACTCGGAGGTCTGTGGACTCTTACAAAGCACTGATGACTGCCTCCAAGACATTACAAATTAATGTCCACATGGAACATTAATGACTGGTTCCAACACTGTCTTTGGAAAAAAAGGAGAAGAGGAAAGGTGAAATAACAGACGGTAAGAAGAGAGAGAGAGGATAGAGAGAGAGAAACAGAGAGAGGTGGACAGCATTACCAGCACATGGGCACAGCAGAAGCACTGAGCACCTAGCTAAGCTTTAGAGGGGTCAGGGCTATGGATGAGGAGGGGAGGGCTGGCTGGCCATGTGTGTGTTGTGTGCTGTGCTGCTGGGTGCTGTGCTGCGTGGAACAGGAGAAGAGAGGCCAGCACAGCTGTAGATGCCAGAGGTCAGAGCATTGACACACTGTCAAAGAGACTGAGAAAGAGGCACACACAGTCAGGCAGACCCCTCCTCTTAATGCTCCCTTTAACAAGGGGAGGGGGACCCTGGGGTTTAGGATTACCACCGTGGGAGACCAGTAGCCTGCCAGGCTGAGAGAGACTAGTGGTGGCTAAGTGTGGCTCGCGCTCAGGCTTACTACTGGCATTCAATTAAGCCCACCGTGCTACTGTACGAAGGACTGGAGGGAGGGAGGCATCCACAGTCTCACAGCCAAACTGCTGCAGTTGGCTAAATAATAACCAAGCTCTTATCAACATTGTTAGAAATCAAGCAGTAAAGCTGCATCACAGCACATTCTGTTGCGGTGCAAAAACACATAAAAAGCTTGGTTTAATCAATCACAGACAGTGAGCATCCTGAACACTGCAGAACAATGCATACTTAATGCTCCCATAATTTCCTCCTCAGTAAAATGCACTCCTGGGTAATTTGTCCCTTGTCACATGAGGCACTTCAATTTCAGCAGCCACTGCTGTTGTTGTTTAATCAGACCCATACAGTCACAGATCTGGATCAGATCATTACAATGCAATCAAGAGGCAGGTCTCAATTTCAGATGCACAAAAAAAAATAGACTTTTTAAAAACTCTAATCATCTCACACAATAACAGTACATTAAGAGGGTAAACGTGTTAAGCGTTTAAATAGCAATATTGTATCGGGAGCAACCCATCTAGTCATCCCTCACACTGTTTAGATATCAGAAGCAGGACCTGATCTTTGTCTCATCACTTTCTCCACTCTTTTATTTCACCTTCTCAGTGAAATAGCAAGGCTCTCTCATCCACCTCTTCCTCAGTTTCAATGCCAAGTCTACTCAACCCTGTAGGTTACCATCCATTGCCAACTCATCCATGATACAGGCAACATTTTGGTATAATTATGTACACCTTAGAGTGTGCTCTAAAATATGGAGTATGTCTAGATTCTAAAAACATTAATTTATTCAACATTAAAAATATTAACATCTCAAAAGTTCCCTTTTTGATGTTGTTCAATTTAAGACATTGTTTGGAACAATAGATAAAATTTCCAGAGTGGGCTTTATGCAAATTTTTTTGTTATGAGCACCACCAACACAGTGAATGGGAAAATGGATTCAAAGGGAACTCTCTCCGCTGGTGATTTGCTGAATGTACAATCCTAAAGGAGGGCGGTGATTGGTTAATGACCTATAAAGTCAATTTCTCATATTATAATATGTCTTATCTTCAAAAGTACCAGAGCCCACTCTGGAAATATGTTTGAAATGTTTGAAAAGTATTTTGTTCCAAACAATATGTATAAAATAAGCTAAACCAAAAAGGGTACTTTTTTATGTTTAATAATTAATGTGAAAATGTGTTTTTCAGATTCTAGTCATTCTCCATATTTTAGAGCAAACTATAAGAAGTGACCACAAGATGTTGTCTGTAGGGGGGGACCGACTCCAACTTCCGCCAGAGTCGGTCCCTCCTTGTTCGAGCGGCGTTTGGCGGTTGACGTCACCGGCCTTCTAGCCATCACCGATCCACTTTTCATTTTCCATTTGTTTTGTCTTTGTTTATTTACCCTCTGGTTTCCCCCATGTTTGTGTGCGTGTTTGTTTTATTTTAAGGCTGTATCTGAAAGCTGGTATATTGTTGCCGGGTTTGGTTTTTACGCCCGTTTATTTCGTGGTACCGGTATTTTTCCAGCACCATAGTATTGTGTTTATACTGGTGTTTTCTTGTATTAAATTCCTTGTCCACACATCTCAGCTCTCCTGCGCCTGACTCCTTTCGCCAGTTACCCACAGCCTTGACAGTATAATGTACGGTTCACAGATCATAGGGTCTTACAGTAGGCATGTGCAGGTTTAAAAAGGGCCTAAAATGGCCACTTTCATCATGATTTTCTCAAAAATGGTTTGTGATACAAATATAACAAGCATGTTAAACATCCTTCCTACCAATTAAGTTTCTATGTGAGAATTGCCAGAACAATCTGAGATACAAAAAAACTTATTGGGGCTATCCTTGCATGGAATCACCCAAATAATTTTGGGGGGTCAACCATACATGTATTTAATTATTTTTGGAAAGGGCACACAGAGCTTGTTTTGCCACTTGTAGATGTCTCCCAGTGTTTGTTATGAAGTTGACATGTTAATGAAGGAAAGTCACCCAGTAAAATACTACTTGAGTAAAAGTCTAAAAGTATTACGTTTTAAATATACTTAAGTATCTAAAGTAAATATAATTGCTAAAATATACTTAAGTATCAAAAGTAAAAGTATAAATAATTTCAAATTCCTTATATTAAGCAAACCAGATGGCACCATTCTTTTTGGGGGGGGGGGGGGGGGGGGGGGCGGGGGTAGCAGGGGCACACTCCAAGTTCTCTTGAGAAGTGTGTAATTGGACCATTTTCTTGTCCTGCTAAGCATTCAAAATGTAACACGTTGTCACGATCGTTTGTAGAAACGGACCAAGGCGCAGCGTGATTACAGTTCCACATAATTTATTAATGGTGAAACTTAACAAAAACAATAAACAATAAATGAACAACGAACCGTGACTACAGAGGTGCTATATACACTTACTCAAAATACAAAATTCAATATCCCACAAAACACAGGTGGAAAAAAGGCTACCTAAATATGATCCCCAATTAGAGACAACGATTACCAGCTGCCTTTAATTGGGAACCATATCAAGCACACCAACATAGAAATAGGAAAACTAGAACGCCACATACAAATAATAAACTAGAACACCACATAAAAATAATAGACTAGAACACCCCAGTCACACTCTGAC